>NC_136513.1:98260347-98310347 GCF_053919585.1 Euprymna scolopes
GACTGGGTACAAATCCTAAGGAATTTTCTATAGCATTTTGAGTGTCGTCTGTACTGAGGATTGAACCTTTAACCTCCGGAAGAGTGTTATTTTATAAATGAATTTTACGAAGTACTTTATACACGACGCCAAACCCCATGACATTCACAGTGTACCATTTTGTCTGTTCTCAGATGATAAAGATGATATTCTGTGAGACGTTATATTTTTTCATATTTTTCTTTGTCTAGCATGCCTTAAATTAAAGAGCTAGATTTTCCCCAGATTCAAAAGCTATCTTTTTCCCAACCATTCCCTCGTAAATAGAAACTTAATACCCACTGTAAAATTAAAAATGGCTGAAAATAATGTTTACAGATTCCGCTATTACTTTTTGAAAGTTTGTAAAGAACTTTATTTCTTAGTGATTTGCATGTTTATCAGTTGAGAAAAGTTTTAGATTTTTTTACACGTTCCCGAGTATAATCTGCATAATAATTGCTCACATGGAATTACTGTCTCACTATTTTTGTTTAAAGTTTCCAAAGAATTTGCAATGCGTTTATAAAAAAAACTAGAACGACAATTTCACCGCCAATTCCAAATGCTTCTATTAGCCAATGTTTTAAAAGAGATTGTCCATATCAGATGCGACTGTGGATTCTATTTCGAGACTTTGTTCGTACGGTTTTCTATTTGAATGTCAGGCTTAAGTATAGAACTTCATAATTTTAGTTTAGAACTTCATAATGTTATTATGTATGTAACGCTTAAGTTTGAATTTTATTAATACTGCAGTATGGAACGTATATTGAATATGGTCGTGCTAGATTCTTTTGAAAGTATTATGTTTTTTTAGAAACCGTGTATATGATGAGTTAAGTTATGTCCATTTTAGATAATGAACATTCTGGTTATGAGGTTTTTTTTCCCATCGATTAAAAGATAATAAATAACATGTTGCATTCTCCACTACATAGGAGGGGCGTGCAATAAGTGATGCCCCTGACCAACTTCCCATAGGAGTAGAGCAACGAAACTTGGCACAGTTAATAGTCTTTCTCTACAGAGAAACCACCAGAGTAATGCATTTGTCCTACCGTTTGATGCAGCTCTGGAGACCGTTTTTGTAGAACACCCCAGGTTGATCCTCCAACCACGACGTGACTTCAGAAATCAAGACTGAATCATCTGGGAAACGCTTTCCTTTCAAAAACAACTTCATGGCTGGGAAGAGGTGAAAGTCAGGGGGTGCAAGGCCAGGAGAGTAGGAGGATAGGGGAGCATTTCATAATCACACGTCCGTGCCTCTGATCTGGTGACATGCGAGTTGTTGACCGGAGCGTTGGCCTGCAGGAGGAGGGTACATTTGCTGATCTTGCCCCGTCTCTGGATTTTGATAGATTCCCTTAATTTCCTCAAAAGTGAAGCATAATAGGCTCCTGTAATTGTGGTGCCCTTTTCCAGGAAATCTGTCATCACTACTCCGTCCTGGTCCCAGAAGACTGTGAGCATGACATTGCCAGCGGATGGCTGCATCCTTGCCTTTTTTTGGAGGTGGTGAGTCAAAGTGCTTTCGCTGAATTGACTGGGCTTTGGTCTCTGGATCATAGTGATGGACCCAGGTTTCATCCTCTGTAATCAGTCTTTTCAAAAACTTTGACTCATCTTCTTGGCACATTTCCAAATTCATCCTCGAGCATTCGACGCGTTCTTGCTTCTGGAATGGTGTGAGCAACCTGGGAATCCATCTGGCAGACACCTTATGCATATGCAAATGGTCATGAATGATAGTTTCAACAGACCCTGCACTAATCTTGACATATTGGGCTATTTGGCGAATAGTAATGCGCCAATCCTCCAAAATAGCAGCCTCAACGGACTGATACCTCATCAATGGCAGAAGGGTACGACCAGGTTTGGGAGCTGTTTCCACAGACTTTCGGCCATGTTTGAATTCACGATGCCAGCGTTTTACAAGGTCATAGAATGGGGCATTATCACCATAAGTTTCTTTCATTTCATGAAAAGTCTCCTGTTGTGTGCGTCCTTTCAAATACAAAATGCACTGCTCGACATTCAACAGGCTCCATGTCACACCTGACTCAGTTCAAACACCTGTAAAACAGAAACCACAATTAGTTCAGAGCTGTAATTTGCCAAATAACCCGTAGAGATATAGATCATTGCACCAGCATTACTTATTGCACGCCCCTCGTATATACATCTATATCTACCTATATATCTTTCTATCTGTGTGTGTAATAAAACTCAATATATGTGTGTGTATCTGTACACAAATAAGCCTCAGTTGGTTCATGTTATATCAAACTGACCAAATACAATGAGAGAAGACGTATCAAGGAGCAAACATGGGTATGTTACATTTTAAACATTAGTGGTTTATTGAAATTGTGAGGTCTGTGTACGCGCCCGGTTTCCAACGAATGCCCATTAAAAAACAAAAAACAAAAACTTTTAGAAGCGTTTTAAGAAAAATCAGTTATTTTTTTTTAATAATGTTGAAAACAATTTAGGTGACCGAAGAAGAATTTGACCAATATTTAAATAATTTGTGGGAAAAAGTGAAGGGTTTAATTATTTGGTATTATTTTCTGCCTGTGTTTTATTGCCCCCTTTAAATAAGTGATTTCCTTTTAAATATAAAAGTTGCTTAAAGGCGTTTAGCTTAACTATTCCATGTTTTTCTCCTAAATTCTTAAAATACCGGCTAAATCTCATTTCATTCACTTAAATTGTTTTCAACGCTACTTCCTAACAAATTATTAGAAAAAAAACTTTTATACTTTAGATGACGATTCATTCATTATTATTAAATAAATGAAAGAATTAAATAATGAGATAGATAGATTATGTCCAAGTGAAAGACAGAGTGGATTTTATGAAATGCGGTGTTGCCCGCGTGTGTGGAGGTGTGTGTTGGGGGGGGGGGGGTAAACCAAAACAAAATGGAAAGTAAAGAATAAGCGAATGTAATAATCCTGTTTAAATATTAAACAAGGCCGATAGCCATTAGTCACGTGCTGTCGTGTAATGAATGAATGCGTGAATGTAGAATTGACATGGAATTCTTAAAGATAAACTAAAATGACCTAAAAATGGGCTGAAATGACTTAAATAAATAAAAAGTAAATGACTTAGAATGACTTTAATGAAATTAAGGATGAATTGAATGGCCTTAAGAATGACTTGAATGCTTAAAAAATAACTGGAATCCTTCAAAAACAAGTTGAATGATCTGGAGAATGACTTGATTGGCTTTGAGACTGACTGCTTGTATAGCGGGTGATCATTTTACATTAAATTAATACGGAAAAGTGATCCCCCAATTTATATCACAAATTTGCTAACATAAGTACATCATGTCGTAAGAACAGATACTATCCTTTGATCTTGGCCAAAAGGCCAAGAAAAGCTTAAAAAGTTAAGAACAGCATCTATTAACAACAGACCTGTGATCTTAACCAAAAAGGCGAAGCACAAAAGTGTTACGGACAGACCGACAGACCGACCGACGGACTGACGGAGTTAATATAGAGTCGCTTGCACGCGACTAAAAACAGCGAACGTGATGCAAAATAAAGAATAAGAGAACGATGTTAAAAATTCTTTAAAAAATCGGAAAAAAACAAAAACACAAAAAACAGCGAACGTGATGACAATTTTTTTAAAACGAACAAAAAATTGCATAAATAATCCTGTTTAAATATAAAAACTTTAAAAATCGAAAAAAAATCTAATATCTAGGGTCGAACGTGCAATCGTAAGATAACGGCAATTCTTCTATACCGACTTGTCTCTAACCGCGTGTTAAACTAGGTCGTTTATCTATATTTGAACTAATTCAAGAAAGAACGTTTTTTGCGCATGCGTATTTCGCTAAATTGTCATAAAGGGACGATTTTTCCGACCCCTCACTGTAGGAAACTGTCCAGTTGAGGTTGATGGAATTAATGCTTATAGTCAATTCTTCGATATTTTTCGTTCGAAGAGTCGATCCTTAAAATGATACCAATCTCATAAAAATCCGTCGTCGTTTTTGCGAGACATGCAAAGATATATAAATGCATACATGCATAGATTTAAACTAATTTTTACCCTTTGTATTAAAGATAAAGATTTTAAGAGGCAAGAATTGCCTCAGTAGAAAATGATTTGAACTCTAGTTTACGAGGAAAAAGTAGATATTGATTTTTTAATTAATATTTGAAAATACAATTTTATTTTTCTCCATAGTAAATACTACATCTGAAATTATTTTTTAACAAATAAAGCACACTATATTTACAAATATTTTTTAATGATTTCTTTAAAATTTCAAACGCAAAGAAATAGATTTTCTTTACTTTTCGCATTAATGTTTATAGTTTAATTGATCGAATTAAAATTTAACTTTTAGCTAAAAATAATTCAAAAATAGAAAACTAAATTTGGTTATTGAATCCTCCTCACATATCGCTTGACCAAAAATCAGTTTTGAAAACATGTTTCATGCTTATTGTTTTGTGATCAGAGATAAGTCCTTCAATCGTCTTCACGGAAGTTAAAATATCTTCTATGGTTTTGCAGTTGATAGGTTTGCAACATCTGAAGCAGAAAGTATTTTATACATCAGAACTCATTAAAACAAGCTAAAATTAGGTTCCTACATCTCCAAGATAATATAAATACTTATATAGGTCAGATATGCATATTACCCTCTAGTTTAACAGGTAATTTACGATATATGCATAAAAGACCAAAAATGCAATGACATTTGTTGGAATAGCAGACCTGTTCATTAACTTCATTTCAAATAAAAAGTAGATGGAAATTCAATATAAACTTCTCCCCGGACAAACATACACAAATCGACAAGATCTAATGGCCAGAGTTTCGCCTGAAGAAAATCAAAGTGATGAATCTGATAAACAAATCAGGAATCATTGACCCACTACGGTGCTACATGGCTCGTGGCTTAGTGGGGATGCCCTTTTCTCTTCCCTGCAACCTCCTTCCCACAGAAGAGACGTTGCGAGCCTATCTTTATTTTATCGTTATTTCCATGGCAGATGCTCGTCTGAGCTCCAATCTCTGCCCCCACCCTCGCCAATCTTTTACGAAAAACACCTGTCTTGCTGAAACCACTGTCCAAAAATTTACCCACTCTTTATCTGTGCCTAAATGAAAACGTAGATTCCATGAGCAAAGGTTTTTTATTAGCACTGCACGCCTGTGGAACTCTGTTCCGTCTGCCTACTTCCCACCTGGCTACATCCTGGATGTCTTCAAGTCAAACATAAACAAATTCCTAATGAACCGCTCCCTTAAGTAGACACTTTATTAAATCTTCACACTAACGTACTGTACATGGAATAACCCTTATCCCTGAGTGGCTTCCGGGCCTTGATATGTGGTGACCACTTTGTAAAAAAAACTGTACGCAATTGAGTGGCAAAAAAGAGGCTTTTCTCATGCACATATATTATTATGGTTTACCAGAAATACTATCTCTTTTCACATGATGACCAGTTTTCTGAGAATCCGGGTTCAATGAGTGACGTGCAGGTTTATATATTCCATCAAAGCCTAAAAGAGATTGAGACCAAGTGATATGTTATGAGCTCCATGAAAATACAGAGTAGTCAGCTCATGACCGGTCATCCGTCTATAATTCAATCGAAATTTCGATAACAAAAAAAGAAAAATGTTATCGAAGCCGGAAAGTATATAAAGTTGAGAAAACATGTTTATTAAAATACTTCCAAGAAATTTCAACTTGCAAAAATCAATTTTATAAGCCAAAATAAACATTACTGACTACGTGACAGAGATCAAACCAGTGTTATTAACTCAGAAAGTTAAAGAACTACGAAGACAGGGTGGTACGATGAAAACGAGTGACCATTTGTTCTTCAGCATTACTTTTCTAAATAGTCACTACCATTTTTGCCAGCAATAGCTAATGGCTACACATAAGATTTAAATACGGGCTTTATCATATGACTCTAGTTACAAAATGAAAATCTCTTTTTTTTTCTTAAAATGATAAAGAGCTAGGGCGACGGGTATGGTATTTTAAACGAGGATTTTGTTTCATGATTTATTTTTCCACATAGTCACCACTATTCTTAATGCATTTTCATGGTTTCAATGATGGATACCGCATCTGATACGCGTCCATGGCAATACATATTTTCTCTGAGTTTAACACCGTCAATATCTGCTAGAGATTAGACATTCAAGTTATTTACAATAACAGCACAATTCTCTCTGATCCATTTGGACGGAGAAAATAGAAGTCATTAATTTCGGAAGTAGCCTATAATCTAAATTTTCTACTTTCTTAATTTAATACTTTTTCTTAAGTTGCATGTGTTTTTTGGGGTGGAGTAGGAGGATAGTCTTTATGCTAATATTTAAAGAACTTGAACTATAAGAATTTTTAGCAAAAAAACACCTGCTAGATAAGTTGGTTGATAAGCCGAAAAAAGACAAAAATTGCTAAAGCATAAATTGCCTCGGTGTTTATTGGTTTGGTTGAGCTTTTATATTTTAGACTACTGATAGCATATATAATTTATAATTAAAAAACATAATTTTGTTACGCTCTGACAAATTAAAAATAATGCGGAATTCTAAGAATTCCAAAGCATATTTTGAAACTGTGCCAAGTGAAATTAGTTTGAAAGGTTATCTAGTGCAGTATTAAAACATCCAGACATCATCACGTACATGTTGCGAATGAGCAAAGTTATATGTTTAACAATCAAGTGCAACTGAACTAACAATTGTGATAGCGTTTGCTGGCGGAGGGACAGTGGCTCTACAAATAGTTGTAAAGAAAACTGTGCTCCTAATCTAAGAATTATTTTCCTTGTGTTTGCATATCTGTGTCTTTTAGTACCATTAAAAAAAACTAATAAAATTATCTGAAAATTGTTTTATATTAGAAAGCTTAAATATTATTCCGGATAATAAATTAAAAAAACATTCAGAATCAGAAATCGAGATAAAATAATTGAGATTTTCTGTCTGATGTCTGTGAACTGAGTTATTAAGATTTTCTCATGAATTAGCATGTTCTACATAATTGTTTCTCTTTAAACACAATTGAAGCATAATATTCAACTTTTAATTGTTAAAGTTTAATTCAAGTGACTACATATAAACAAAGATTTTATAGAATCGACTATAGTTTTTTTTACAGTGAAATGTAAGCTACAATATAATGTGGACTAAGTATCTGCGGCACACAACCACCTATCTATAATATAAAGCTGAATGTGTGTGTGTGTGTCTGGTCACTAATAGGCTCCTATAGTGCTGACTATTTTAAAAAAACTGATTGCATATAATGATAGAAGATGTATCGAGACACAGGAATGGGTATGTTTGATCTGGCAGAACGGTGGTTCATTAAAATTGTGGGGTCTGCGTTCGCGCCTGCTCTACAAAGTATGGAAATAAAATCTCGAAAATTAAAAAAAATACGCTTAGAAGTGTTTTTGATATAGATGTACATAAGAATACTTTGATTAGTATGTTTTAACTTAAATAGGGATAGTATAATAAAATTGTGGGGTCTGCGTTCGCGCCTGGTCTAAATAGAATGGAAATAGACACAAACTTTAATACAGACTTTTCATATCTATCTGCGTAAGTATACTTTGATAATTACCTTTCAGTTTGAAGAAATATGGTATAATAAAATTATGGGGTGTTCGTTCGCACCTGATCTCCATAGAATGGAAATATGTCACAAAGTTTAACAAGGTTTTTTATGTGATAAGTGTTTCAGTGAGAATAGGTATGGTATAATAAATTATGGGGTTTATCTATTTTATTTTTACTTTCCTCATATTGTGCTTTGCTTTTGATACCCCCAAATTCGAAGCTATCTCTTTACAACCCTTTCTTTTCATAACGTATCATACTTTTATAAATCAGAGTCTATTTTCTGTAGTCTATTTTTGAACCCAGTTAACGCCGGGTACTTTTACTAGTATATATATATATATATATATATATATATATATATATAATCTTTCGTTGACATCTACGCACACAAACAACCACATATCTATAATATAAAGCTGAATGTGTGTGTGTGTGTGTGTGTCTGGTCACTAATAGGCTCCTATAGTGCTGACTATTTTAAAAAACTGATTGCATATAATGATAGAAGATGTATCGAGACACAGGAATGGGTATGTTTGATCTGGCAGAACGGTGGTTCATTAAAATTGTGGGGTCTGCGTTCGCGCCTGCTCTACAAAGTATGGAAATAAAATCTTGAAAATTAAAAAAAATACGCTTAGAAGTGTTTTTGATATAGATGTACATAAGAATACTTTGATTAGTATGTTTTAACTTAAATAGGGATAGTATAATAAAATTGTGGGGTCTGCGTTCGCGCCTGGTCTAAATAGAATGGAAATAGACACAAACTTTAATACAGACTTTTCATATCTATCTGCGTAAGTATACTTTGATAATTACCTTTCAGTTTGAAGAAATATGGTATAATAAAATTATGGGGTGTTCGTTCGCACCTGATCTCCATAGAATGGAAATATGTCACAAAGTTTAACAAGGTTTTTTATGCGATAAGTGTTTCAGTGAGAATAGGTATGGTATAATAAATTATGGGGTTTATCTATTTTATTTTTACTTTCCTCATATTGTGCTTTGCTTTTGATACCCCCAAATTCGAAGCTATCTCTTTACAACCCTTCCTTTTCATAACGTATCATACTTTTATAAATCAGAGTCTATTTTCTGTAGTCTGTTTTTGAACCCAGTTAACGCCGGGTACTTTTACTAGTATATATATATATATATATATATATATATATATATATATATATATATATATATATATAATCTTTCGTTGACATCTATGCTGATGACACGACCATCTATGGCAACACATCAAAGGCCGTAAATGATGATGCCCTCTCTGATTCTCTCTCCTCTGATCTTGAGCGCGTGTTACAGTGGGGAAAGAGGTGGCTGGTTACATTTAATGCATCTACGACCAAGCTCCTATCTCTACATCATAAACGCTCTGATCCCGATCTGGCATCAATTGAACTGGATGGATCTCGTCTAAGGTAGGCCCCAGGCTTTGATAAGCTCCTGGGTTTGACCTTTATACCTGATCTTAAATGGAACACATACATCAAGTCTGTGGCCAAGGTCGCTGGGAAAATGGTGGGATCCTTCTACCGCTCCAGAAGATATCTCACTAATGATGCAATTCTCTATCTATATAAGAGCCAAGTACGTCGAAAGATGGAGTACTGCTGCCACATCTGGGCGGGGGTTGCTAAAAACAGCCTATTCTGCCTTGACAGAGTACAAAATAGACTCCGTGGCTTGTTGGGGGATGCCCTTTTCTCTACCCTGCAACCTCTTTCCCACAGAAGAGACGTAGCGAGCCTGCCATTGTTCTATCGTTATTTCCATGGCAGGTGCTCGTCTGAGCTCCATTCTCTGGTCCCCCCTCGCCAATCTTTCTCAAAAAACACCCGATCAGCTGAAACCACCGTACAATAATTTTCCCCACTACTATCTGTGCCTAAATCAAAACGTGGATACCATGAACAAAGCTTCTTTCTTAGAACTGAACGCCTGTGGAACTCTGTTCGCTTGCCTGTTTCCCTCCCGACTTCAACCTGGATGTCTTCAAGTCCAACACAAACAAATTCCTAATGAACCGCCCCCCCCTAAGTAATGACACCTTACCAATTCTCCAATACTATTGCTACACTATCCCTTTGATTACTGTACACACAATAACCCTTATATCTGAGTGGCCATTGGGCCTTGATAAGTGGTGAACTCCATGTAATATATATATATATATATATATATATATATATATATATATATATATATATATATATATATATATATAGTGCGTGACCGGCACATATATATAGTGTGTCAGAGTACAGGTTAAAAATAAATATATTTTCATTAATATTATATAATTCCAAACTTACTCTTTAGATTTGGAGAAAATCTACCATCCTAGCAAAAATATGCTTCGTTTTACCACACATTGCTGCTCGGCTACTCCAGTTCTCGAAAAGCATGTCAGCCTGTCTCACTGATTTAAGAGAAAGATAAACCTGACACCTACAACAATAATCACCTCTGTAAATTTTCATACGCCATAAAAAATACATACATTTACCTTTTTGATGGGAAGCTATAAATCAACATTTACCAGACTCAACTCCAAGATAAGTTTTAATTAGATTTTCAATAGATTTTAACATAACTATAGAAGAGTTAGAAATGATGATTGAAAACGACAGTTGCTCCGAGCTTTAAAAAAAGAGAAGTGGTATTGGAATATAAAATTCACAAGTGGTCCCCAGTCGCAGGGGAGATGATGACGTTAGGATTTTGTCGACGGCATCCTACATACATCACCTAGTAAGCTCAGATAGTCACCCATGTGTTGCTGACCAGGCTGAACGTTTCTTAACTTCGGTGAAATAACGATAACCGGTATGACGTATTCGGACGGTTCGGCAAATATCTGCTTATATTTCAGTTATAGTTAAAGACGACTATATTGTAGTACAAGATGAAGGCGGACCCGTCGTGTTGTATTCAATACGAATTTCTTGAAAAGAATCTCAGTTCACGGAGGATTTAGTTGGGTTTATGTGCACGAGGAAAGAATGGAAAGTTTTTTGGAAGTACCTGTTGCGAAATAAATATAACCAAATATCAAAATTGTAACCAGAAAACCTTCTTAATTAAAATTCATCAACCATTGATATTCTTGTATTTTTCTTTACTCTTTGCAAAACTCAATCCTGTTCTGTTAAAAACAAAATCTACATACTTTCTCTAAAAAATCAAAGCAAATCAAACACACTAGATAAATATTTAAAAATACAAAGCACTTGAAGGGTACAAATGACTGTATTTTGCAATATATTATCAGCAAGTGTTGATATGTTGCACCACAAAACGAATACTAACGCGTGTATTTTATAGATTTAACTCAATTAGAAACATCATTTCGCATAAATTCATTACAAATACTAATTCCTCAAGAACTGTTGCTGATGCTTGTTTTCTGTCTTATTATGCGTTTAATAATAAACTCTACTCTTACACGCACACGGTCTTTCATTCAGTCAAAACCTTGTTAAATTGTAGCTTTCGATTAGTCCTGCTCGCTGATCCGTGGAAGTTTAGGTATATACAGTAAATTAGTCCAATTTCGTTTACCACAAAACCTATCACTGGGTGAACTAATAGACAAGAATCGACAGTAATACGCCTGTCTTTGCATGGTGTGTAGAATAAAAAAAAACAAGTACACATCAGAACAAAAGTAGGTTTTGATAGAAATTTTTATTTTAATTTGAACACATGATAGGTTAAAATTACTAAGCGAAAAAAATGTTTAAAAAAATGTTGTTGGAGAAAAATATACCACGTAGAGAAGTTCCAGTGGTGAGAACTTTGTTAGCGAGGTTAATAGTAAGACCGGTGCTGGCGACGAAAAAAATTACTACAAATCAAAATCTTGTGGCAGGGAATACGAAGTGATTAAAGAAAAGTATACTACGTAAATAAGTTTCAATGATGAGTACGTTTCTTCTGAAATCAGTATTGATAAATGTTTTTTTTTAGGAGAAAATATACTATGTAACAAATTTCGAATATTGAACGAATATTATATATATATATATATATATATATATATATATATATATATATATATATATATATATTAAAACCAGTGTTTTTAAAATAAATCTTCTAGACAATAAATATATAACAGACACCAGATTGTTGTATTGAATAGGGTGTCAGATGAGAAACGTTATACTACCTAAAACTGGTTCAATTGCGGGGAATTTGTTTGTAGTATCATTTAGCCCTCTTTTGCTTCCTATTTGTTTCTTTCTGAAACGCGACTTTAATAGTTGTCTAGAATACAGGTCGCGTGTCGCCCAGAGAGTTTAGTGTCAAATATGGTGTCCGCTAGCAAATGAGAACTATTGTCTAGAGGGAATCGCAAATGAAACTAATACAGAACGAGATGAAGACATTACTTACACAAAGAAACGGTATATCCTTCTTCACAAGTCATTAGTCATTAGTTCGTTTTTTATAGATGAAACGTAATAGGAACTGTGCTGACAGCGATCTCATAAACAACGAAATATAACGTTTCATATATGAACTGTCAATATTTGTCACGCAGTCGACCAATAAACGTCTCCTATATTCTATATCAATATGAACGATCCGGTAAAATAATAACGAGGATATGCCTTATATTATGGAAGTGTATATTTATTTTCACCGATGATTCTTACGTTTTCGTTGATGTTTTGTTGATTTGTAACTATGCTTGTTTGTTCTCATATTGAATGTTTCTGCATGAGACAACGTGGCATATAAAGAACATTACGAAGTGTGCAATGATAGCCTAGATCTGTAACGGAATCATTCCAGCCGAAAATTACAAAATTATAATTAATATACCCCCGGAAGCCGTGATAATGAGACAATTTTTTAGAATGTACATCATTATAAAAGTGAGAATGTGTGTGTGTTTGGGAATTTGGAGTCTACAGCCTTGGAATTTAAAGTATTTAGACATCTGGAAAAATTTTATTCAGTTTTATACGGAAAAAAACTGCTAAGAGGTAAAAATTGAAAGGTTGGTACGAGTGGGTCATCGGATTTTTATCTGTTTGTTAACTGTTTCACGAATGCGCATGCGTGAATCGTTTACACGACAGATCTATTATGTAAAGAATCAGTATGTTTGCAAACACTGTTTAATGATTGGGCCAAGTTGGTCTAATGGTTATCGTACTAGACTCATAATCTTTAGGTTTCTATCTCAGCTCGGGTATTTTGTTTTACTTACTCGAAGTGAAATGTTTAAAAAAACGTTAGAAAAAATACTCGCATGCACATGTCCAAGTTTTTTTTAATGAATTAAAATTTACTATTTATGCTTATTTTACGACAGAGCAACACCAGGCGGCCCGCTAGTGTAAAATAATTTTAGCAGAATTTTTTCTCGGTGTGTCTGTCAGTTAACACATTAAGTTTAAAATTAAATAATTAGCTAAGTGAACACATTCTCTTTATATAAAACCATGTGAAAAACGCAGCCAAACCCCTGTTGTCCCCTTTTCTTTTGAAGCGAATGTCTATATACACCGATTGCCAGAAGGACGACTAAAAAAACAAACATGTATAAACATACTGCACGTATATTTAAAGAGATTTAGTTTGCGGTAAAGCACTATACGTTTAAAAAGGTCAGAGAATGCGTTGGCCGCAACAAAATCTACGGGGATGAGGATAAGACTGTCGAAATAAAATGAACGAAATTTGTTTAAAAAACATGCTAGCAATTTATAATTAAAATACTTATTACAACGACAAAAACTGTTTATGTTGAGCTTCAGTTTTAAATAATCGATGTGCATCAGCTAATAAGAAAGTCATATCACAATTCAACAAGTACAAAATAAAGCGGTCCTGGATATGACCTTAAACTATATCCGATGGTGAGGCCCCAACTTGAGGGCTTTGGGGAGTGTGGAGCCACCCTTTAATTGACATTGCGCCCAGGTCCACTCTGATCCGGAGTAGTAGTACCTGTTAGGGTCCAAATTATGGGTTAAATAGAAACTGCCTTGAAAAAAAATAAATATATTCTATTAAAAAAATTATTCTTCAAAATCACTTGATTCGGCATTAAATAACCTGAAAAGGGTTGATGGAAACACAGCCGTGTGACGAAATAAATCATCAAGTGTTTTTTGTAAAGCTCGTCTTGTGTCTTATGATTCTTACAAAAAGGTAAAGTGGAATTGTATTATATATTTGTGTTATATGTCTTTACATACACGTCTCAACATCATCATGTCCAAACTGTCTGAACAATAGGTCCTCACTCCAAGAGCTTCTCCTTCTCTTCCATTCTACACAACAAGGAATGAACTTTTAACATATAAGAATCTCTCCTAACATGGACAATGTCTCTCTAAGTCTCTTATAAACGAACAATCTCACTATGTCTCTCTAAGATACAACAACATCTCTCTCTAGGACTCCTTCTAAGCATCTCTCTCTCTCTCTCTCTCTCTCTCTCTAAGACTCATCTTTTAATAAAACTGTCTCAATGAAACCCTTATGCAACATAACAATATGTCATAAAACAAAACCAACCAACCAACAAAATAAAGCAATACAGTCGAATGTTACAGTAATCATTTGTATGGAATGGTAATTTTGCTCTGACAGTTTCTAATTTAATATATTTTTACGTATATTTATAACGTATTTATTTATAAGAAGGAATGAAAAGACCACCAAAAGGTGAATACAGGAAAAAGGTATAGAGGAATGTTTTAGATTAAAGATAATAGACGTTTTATAACTATTCTCTTTTGTTGTCAGGCAGCGCATGGTATCCATGCTAGTCAAATATTAAAAAATACTTTGTAATTTGAGTGAGCTTTCGTTTGAAGTCCTGTAATATATCTGTCTACTCCCACTCTGCGTTTGATATTTGCCCTTTTTATTGAATCTCTTGGCGATTAGTTTTAATTAAACGCGCAGATATTAATATTATGATCAGCTCAATCAAAATGTCTAACTAGTCAAATAGGCTTCCTTCAGTCTTCACAGACTACGGATAACCATTGTAAGGGTGCCTGCGCGTGGAATTTGTGCGGCAAGAGTTGCGTAGTCTCCAACAACGCCTCTCCTGAGTCAACATTGTTGCATACCAGTGGCAAATTGAGGTACATGACGATTGGAAACAATGCCGAGATGAGCGGGGAGAACATGCAGCACCTAGTATTCCCAAATGGTCAACCATCTGGTACTAGCCAGGATCACTGTTGCTTAACTTCGGTGATCTGGCGAGAACCGGTGTGTCAACATGATTATACGGTATAAAATGTCTACCTACAGGTAAAGAAAGAGAAGGTTTCTTTTATTTTCTCTTGGTGAGGAAAAATTTATATGACTTGATGGGATTCGAAAATTACTCAAGCATTTGGAGAGGACGACCATACGACGAAAGCCTATTGTGTATACGCTCTAGAGCTGTAGTAGGCGACAAATTATGATAAACAGAGAAAATACAGATAACTAGTGTATCTCCTATATAATAATTCGCAGAAATTCCTTTCTTTACCAAAGGTTTGCAACATCAGACACATGTAATACATCTACACTATTAGCCACTATTATATGTAGGTTTCGACTACCATTACAGACCTATTCAGCCGTGATATTAAATGCTACATTCCCTCAGACGAGCATCACCTTCACAATCGCAACATGTTAAGAGAAAGTATTCCCTACTTTTCTCTCTAGATATTTACTACTCCCACTACTTCCAGTTCTCATCGTGTCCTATTCTATATTTTTCCACTATGGTGTGATTCCACCCTCCGTAAATAGCTAAGGCAAGCATAGACATTACATGTTCTTTCCGAGTTCCGAATACTAAATAATAACGGCTCCCATGGAATGTTCCACCCTGTCTAATTGCCTGCGACCGGATATTCTCATATTCCTGAATGAAACTAATTCATAGATAAACGAACACTTATGAAAGTTTACAGAAATGTAGTCGTTCTTCACATGAGCTACTAGCGCAAAAAAGCAAATACAAACATTGTAACCATTCATAAACAGACACTTACATATAGATGATCTTAATTAGTTCAAGCCTTCGCTTGAACGGGTGGAAGTCCCACAAAAAATATAAACTCAGTAAAGATTTAGGAATGTCAACATGTACAAAGAATCAGCACCGCAATATTCCCCTGCCAAATTAAAAACTTAGCCTGAAAAATAAACCATATCTTCCGGGTTTTACTAAATATGTACGACTAAAAATCATCTACGATCAATGTACGAGTAATCGCCGCTGCTGATGATAAAATCAAATTCGCAAATGCGATCGACTTGGTCCGTCAGCGAAAAAATCGTAAAAGAAAACAATATAACCTTTTCTTAATAATAATTGTTTTTTTAAACCAATTTTTTTTCTGTGTGTGCGTGTTTACTTTTTCTTTCAAGTTTATAAAATTCGATAGTTTCTTTTTGAGCTTTTCCCAAAATGAATCTCGATTTCGTATAATTTTAATAGTTAAAATATTTTCTAACATAAAAAAACATTATAAAAAGAATAGTTATTTACTGGCAGAGAACAGAGTTAGACACAAGGTTCGTTTTAGATATGAGAAAAATGCAGTTCTACCAGACGTGATAAGCTGGATTGGAAAAAAAAATGTTTGTCTTTGAGAAATTCTCCCTTTTTAAATAGTTACATTTCTATATATTTCGTTTATTTTCTAGCCCAAGAGAGAATATTTAAAATAATAATAGTCGTTCCAAACTATCATTAATCGCCATTGGAAGCCATATTATTTCATTTCGGCTCCGGGCGCCCGTGTCTGTAATTGTTCCAGGGAGACATTGCCCACCACCACCAACAACCGTAGTTTACATTTTTGCGAAGCGAAGGGGGGGGGCAGGATTCCACTAGGCAACGCCGGTTAACGGATCCTGCTAGCTCAGTAAAAAAAACTAAAACAAAGACATATTCTTAATAGTAGGTATAACTTACAAGTAAGTGATTAAAACATAGACTATTTAATAGAAAATCCTAATACGAAAAGTGACCATATGTATGATTTAGGGAAACACAAACCACCTCCATCTTGATCAAAATCTAACGCGAAGTAACTCTCATAGATTTAAGGGAAAATGAAAAACGTAAATTAAATAAATAAGTTTCAGTTCGGTTTTAAAAGGCAAGTTTTGTCAAATATAAAAATATTCATTGAAAATAAATTAAATTTACTATGTATTAAACGAAAAGAAATAAAATAAACTTAAAAACAATTAAAATGGTTCTATTGCAGCAAACAATTATTAACATCAATCTAATTATAAAAAAAATATTTTTTAAATGTAACATGCAAACGTGGTCACTATTATAAATTTCTTTTTGTATAAATAGTATATAGCAATAATGATGAAGTGAAAGTCCGTTTTCAGTATAAAATGTTTGGGGAAGCTCCATGTTTTGATAAGCTTCTGGGCTTGACCTTTACTCTTGACCTGAAATAGAACACGTACATCAAGTGAGTGGCCAAGGTCGCTGGAAAAAGGGTAGGATCCTTCTACCGCTCCAGAAGATATCTCACTGCTGACGCAATTCTCTATCTATATAAAAGCCAAGTACGTCCAAGGATGGAGTACTGGTGCCACATCTTGGCAGGAACTACTAAAAACAGCATATCCTGCCTTGACAGAGTACAAACTAGGCTTCGCGGCTTAGTTCTTCTCTGCAAGGAGAGACGTTGCGAGTCTGTCTTGGTTTTATCGTTACTTCCATGACAAGTGCTCGTCTGCGCTCCAATCTCTGTCCCCTCTCACCAATCTTTCACGATAACCACCCGTCTAGCTGAAACCACAGTAAAAATTTTCCCTACTCTTTATCTGTGCCAAAACCAAAACGTAGATTCCATGAACAAAGCTTCTTTCTTAGAAGTGCACGCCTGTGGAACTCTGTTCCTTTTGCCTGTTTCCCAACTGACTACAACCTCGCTGTTTTCAAGTCCAACATAAACAAATTCCTGAGGAACCGCCCCCTTAAGTGAGACATTTTATCAAATCTCGAATACTGACGTACTGTACACACAATAACCCTTATCCCCTCCTGGCCTCCTGGCCTTGATAAGTGGTGACTACCTTGTAAAAAAACACATTGTACATTTTTTACACATGTATTTACTAAATTGTGAATAAAAAGACAGGAATACAACGTTATTATAATACCAGGTTCAAACAAATCGGCGGTCCATAGAGTTATATAATTATATAGATTAAATCATTACATTAAAATAAAAATATATAGATTTTTCTAGGCATTGCATTTTATCTGATTGTGTGTAATATTGTCCGGAGGTGTTATGCTTTTAGTTTTTTGGTTGTTTTTATTTTACGGCATATGAACCCTTTTCGGGTTAGTTAATGCCGAATCCAAAGATTTTGAAGAAAAATTTTTTAATAGAATATATTTGTTGTTTTCAAGTCAGTTTCTATTTAACCCATAGTTGGAACCCTAACAGGTACTACCAATCTAGGTCAGAGTGGACCTGGGAGCAATGGTAATTAAAGGGTGGCTCCACACTCCTGAAAGCCCGCAAGCTGGGGCATCACCACTGGATATAGTTTAAGGTCATATCCAGGACCCCCATTGAGGCAGCGAGGCAGTTGGTGTATTCTAATGCTCCACCGACAGGGCCTTATGCTTTTAGTAATAATAATAATAATAATAATAATAATAATAATAATAATAATAATAATAATAATAAAAACTAAATTATCTCCATTTTCGTCGGAAAGCATTCATTTCATCAGATCTATTACAACATTGTTATAATATTATATATTTAATAGAAATTTTAAGACATACTTATTGATATGCCCCCTTTTATATCAATATTAGTGTATGTACTAATGGTATAGCACATTTTGAACTGAATGGAGGGTGTAACTTTAATGTTATCAAGAAATGTATCTGCATGAGTCTGCAATTGATCGCCATGTAATGTTGCCATTTCACTTAAACTGTGTCATTACATTTCAAAACACTCGGATCCACACGTTGTCTAGTACTGCCGCAAAGGTATAAACGGAAAACACAAATAAATAAGAATTTGACTCGTCATTTATTTAAATACAAATAAAAAAAAACATTTATTCGTGGTTCTTAAAACAATAACGCACTTTATTATCTTTCAAATATCTTTTTCGCACATACACGAATTTTAAACCCTCTGATATATATCACGTGTGCTTTTTAAAAGTCTCTCTCCTCGCCACCTCAAGCTAACAATAACCAGCATTTTCCTCTCCCTCGATTTCACACGTCCATCTTGCCCCACTACAATACACTTCTCTTTTTGTTTGAACACTTACTGTCTATTTTCTTTTTTTCTCTCTCTATTCCTTGATGTATGCGCGTGCACAATTGCTTAATTTGCATATCTGCTAAGATGACTGCTGTTCTTGTATTTTCGTTAGTTAGCTATCCTACGCCTGCTGCTGATTTTCTCACGCAACTAGATAAAGTCAATCCGGCGATGTACGTGGCATCACGCTGCATCAAGCGTAGAAATGCTATACCATATACTTTTGTTGTGTATACACTATAAATTGTAAGAACCACACCTTCATTTTTAATGGTTGTGCACCGAGAGTTGCGTTAGGGAAACAATGAATATGGGCTAACGTTTGGTGGGCTGTTTCATTACTCCGGAAGTACATTTCGAAACGCGCGTGGCATCCGGTTTTATTTCTCCCATAAATCTAATCTCTGACGAAACCCACACACGAAAAGAGAAGAAATTCTGTTAACATTTGTGGACATTTAAAATTCAGTAAAGATTTTCCCCTCCTCGTGTTATCTTAGATTCATAACACGGCGTTCGATGGACAAATACCGGATGTGTTCATATTACTAAAGCAGGTGGAAGCGTCATCATCATCATCATCATCATCATCATCATCATCATCATCATCATCATCATCATCATCATCATCATCGACTGACCTTCATAAACATGCTTGGTGCGGATCGCCATTAACACTTGACGCATCGTAGATGTCTCTACACACGCCCATGAGACTATATGAGGAGAATCACCTAAAGCTACATCGTTATGCGACTTCTACGCACAATACCTTTGAGTTTAACTTAGGCGACCCTCCCTCGTCTACCGGGGACTTTCAACTCTTGATTTATCGTTATGTAACTACTCAAGCATTTTTCATGCCAATACTATAAAAATTGTTCCTATTAATGATGCCAATATACATGAGCCGAAGCTGTTCGAGGAAATGTGACGGTCTCAATCATATATGTATAATAATAAATCACAGAAATAAGCCACTAAAATATATATTTACTCCAATCTGATAAATCAAAGAAATTACATAATTGCTAGAAAATAAAGCCATTGTGGTAAATATTTATGAATGAATGTCCACTTTTAATGCCAAATTTATAAATGTGAATGCCTCCGTTCAGTCTCGAAAGACAAAGGATACCCCATGTAGGGGCAGGTGCGCGTGTAATTGTGTGGCAAATGTCTCGTAGTCCTGAACCACACCTTTCCTGAATCGGCACTGCTTGATTCCAGTAACAAGGAGAAGTCAAGGACGACTGGAAACAATACTGAGATGAGTAACGAGCATATACATCACTTGGAATTTCCAAATGGTCACCCATCTGGTACTGGCCAGGCTAATCGTTGCTTAACTTCGGTGATCTGGCGCGAACCGGTGTGGCTAACGTGATTATGTCGTATTTATGACTTATTTATACACGAATGCACTGTTAATCCAACAATTTTTAAATGAAACCCTCATCACTACAAAACTTAATAGAAAAATGCATCATTAATACAAACGTTTTGTAGATTCGTCTTTTTTACTATCGGAGTACGAATTAAGGCCAGGATCCAATCGAGGATAATAAAGCAACTATATTACTATGAAAGTGCGTACATTATACAATATTGTGCACTGTATTTTATTATAAAACGAATTTCTGAAAGACCTTTGCAAAGGAGTCTTGTTTATAGAAATTGACCCTAATGTTAGGCGAATGTGGCCGAAAGTTAAATCTTTTATCCTTGTAATATGGAGACTTGTTTGCAAAGTTATGTTTTAATTTAACAGTTCATATATACAACATTATAAACTATATATAGCTACTTATCTCGAACAAAAGTTTATGTTGATAGTGGCTCCAATCACTCGGACGCCGATTATTAGCTTTGAATAACGGTTTATTATTAGAAACAAACGGTCACAGCAAACGCCAGAAGACAAGTTGCTTTTGTACGTGTAGTGAGAGAGAGAGAGAGAGAGAGAGAGAGAGAGAGAGAGAGGAGTTTGGAAGTAGGAGAGAAGAGAGATAGAAAGTTGGTATTTATTTACTTTCCCACAAAAACAACATATGACCCAATGTCGTTTTTAAATAATTACTAGACTACCCGTGACCCGTTGGGTCAGTAGGTTATATTAGCGATGGAATTGATGTATTAGCGTGACACTCGTGATTTAAAGAAAATAGTTTTTTGTGACATAAGAAAAACATTTCTACGAAAGGATATTAAAATGAAAAAAGAATAAAGATTGATTTCTATGAGTCGTTATGTTTATTATTTTTGAAAAAATAACTTACAGCCATTGAATTATAAGTTGTTTGCCATTCTTATAGGTAAATGTGCACTGAACAGATACCATAATACTTAAAGTTAAATTCAAATTTAGATATATCTTTCAATTTAAACGCGAAAAAAGAAACCCAAACAATTAAGACGTTGAAAAGGTAAACAGTAAAACAATAGGTTTTATTTTCGCGTTGATTATTTATTTGTAACGCAAATTTGAACAACATATTTTCAGGGTATTTATTTATGTTGGTAGTGTAGAAGAAAATGTATGAATGTTTATTTCAGAATGCTGTATTAAAAATGTAGAACAAATAAAAAATGAAGGCGGTTGGTAAATCGCCATTATAACATGTTCTTATGGTTGTCAAGTAGATTTATTTGTAAGAAAATTGCGTTAAAATAACGTAAACGTAAAACGGAAATCAACGATGTAAAAAAGCAGAAAGCATTAACAATTGTTTATTTGAATAATTTAAACGCGAAATAAAAAAACAATTGGGACGCTGAAAGCGTACACAGTAATACAATACGCTTTATTGTCGCGTTTATTATTTATTTATATACGCATACGCAACCGGAAGTCGTAAACCAGATGTTGGGGTACAACACAGGTTACAAGGTCATTTGCGTTTTATAATTATATAGATTAGTTAGACAGTTGTGCCGGGTGTTTTTTATAACTACTGCTGCAATATGTGGACACATCTTGGAGAAACCCCAACGCTCCGGTAATATTTTTATGTTTTTTAAACCAGAATTTCACATATACCTCAGCATTTGAGACTGTTTCTCTACCAGTTGTTTACTTACCCGTCAAATATAATCAACAGAATCCCACAAAATATAGTAATAATTATCGTTCAGGTAATAGTGGAGTCAAAGAAACATTTATGATAAAAGAACTACGGAAACCATAACCACTAGATAATTGCACAAGATTCGGCCTAGAACACGTTTGCTGAAGTTAACTAAATATGTAATACCATATTGATAAAACATGATATTTTGTATAAAATATCTTTTATCGTATGCGTAGGTTCTTGTCACCTTGAGGATATAACGCCGAAAACCCCTTGAATGTACCTCCTTTCACCAAAACACGGAAATAAAACAAGGCGTCGTCCATTTCCGTCTACTCTCATATGTACGTGAATTTTTCTAGAACATTGAGATGATACGCGTGTCGATGATAGAGGGAGGGAAGGTTTCCACGGACGGGCGATATAAATTAAAATAAGTTTTGTGTTTGCCACGGAAGAATAGTTAACGTGTTCTTCTCTGTACGAAAAAGAAAGGCTTATCGATTTATCGAAATCAGCTCTATCGGAAATCCAGTACGGCCTCTGCGTGTTATATTCTGCTTGAAGCATACGAAAACAAGCACGTCCCAGTTTGAGCAATAACAGTTAATTGAATTACCGTATTTATCAGTGTGTCAGTTAAAATCTTTATATAAAAATACAAGGTTTTTTATAAATACTATTAGGGAGATATGGCGTTGCCCGTAATTGAATGTTTTACAATCCTATATTTTTACATTTGTACAAGTAAAATCCAAGGAAATTTGGAAATTCTTTTAACTTTCTTGAAGTTTTACATTTGGATTTTACCGTCACTGGATTTTCTATCTTCCACCAGACTATCCATTCATGTGTAATCACCTTTTTCTTCACCATATTCCCTCTGATTCACTTTTTTTGTTTTCAAGATCTTTGGCTTACTTGTTGTTTCATCAAATACTTCTGCATGCAAATTCGATCCCGCATTTTGCTAATTCCTACCATCTGATGAGAAGGAAAGTATTTCTTGGAAACTCCGCGGATTAAGGACTATCCATTTATCTAGTGTTTCCTTTTCAGATTAAATATGTTTTAACTCATTTCAAAGTGTTTTTAACATATTTTATTAACTGTTTGTTCATATATATATATATATATATATATATATATATATATATATAACGAATGTAATAATATAAAATATTATTACCTGTTTTAAAATGTTATTTAGTAGAAAAACTGTTATCTACAGCATTCATAACACACGATCGTCAATACTGCCAGTTCCAAAATAAAGCACCGCTTTCGGACGAGCCGAATTTTACTATCCTTCTATAAAATTATTTTAAAAATATTTTGTAGAAACACCATTTAAATAACTTTAAAATAACTTTTAAATAACATTTTCAGTATATGTGCTGATAAGCAAAAGATATGTTTTATTCATAGCTGAACATTTTGCTATTTGCATTTCATTTCCTGTGATGAAATGAGCCATTATTGAAAATCCATTAAGGAAATAAATATAATTCCTCTTCATATATTACTTGTTTAAAACAATAAATTTTTACCTTGAATATATTTTGATGTATATTTTAGTCTACAGAATTTTACTTTAATCATTACACTTATATATTGCTCTATTTTTATGTATTGAGCTAAAGTCTTTTTAGCTAGGATCGTCCTGAAATTATTAGCTCACTGTTATATCTAATGGGACAATTAACTTGATTTCTAATCTGTGACATCGCATTTATATATATACTAGATTACCCGTGACCTGATGGTCAGTATATTATATTAGCTATGGAATTATTTTATGGCGTGACACTTGCGACGTAAAGAAAATAGTATTTTGTGACATAACAGAAACATTTCTATGAAAGTATATTAATGCATTCGAAGAAGAAAAAAATAAGGATTTTAATCACGCCCTCTAGTTATAAAGGGCTGCATTTGTTCCATGGTTATTAATAGTGTAAGGGGGATAACTCTGTCCAATTGGCTAATTACTTTTTGTGTATGTAAATTACGCAAATCGATCATTGAAATCGTTTTGGGTGTTGTTAAATAAAAAATGATTCTGTTATAGTTTTGGGGCAGGATTGAAGATAATTTTTCAAGAATAGATAATTATAAAAAGTATCCATTGAAAGAACGTGTGTTTATGCAGTTATTGTACCGATTTGCGACGCCAGAAACGTACTATGAGGTTGTATTTTAATGAAGGTTTTATGGGCGAAACGGTTTTTTATGTTCGTAACGAAAGTTTTTTTAAAAAGTGTATCTATTTATGCAAATAGTGTAGAAAAAAGAGAAAGTCGTTGGGTAAATCGCCGTTTTAAAATGCTCTTATGGTTGTCTACGGGTTAAAGTTGATTTATTTGTAAGAAAAGTGCGTTAAAATAACTTAAACGTAATACGGAAATGAACGATGTAAAAAAAAAGCAGAAAGTGTTAACAATTGATTATTTGTATAATTTAAACGCGAAAAAAATTGGGACGCTGAAAATGTACACAGTAAAACAATTCGTTTTATTGTCACCTTGATTATTTATTTGTAAGGTAAATAAAAAAAAACATATTTCCGGGGTTATTTATTCATGTTGTTAGTGTAGAAGAAAATACATGAATGTCTTTAAGAAATATGTATTAAAAATTGGAGAATAAATTATTTTAAAACATGAAGGCGGTGTGGTAATCGCCGTTGTAAATTGTTCTTATGGTTGTCACGGGTCAAAGTCGATTTATTTGTACGAAGTTTGCAACAGTATAGTTGTAATACAGAATAGTTTAAAACATCACCCCCCTTCCCATGTTAAATAATAATTTCTTAATAATAACGTAAATATTTCAGTGCGCAGGTTAAATTCTGCAAAAGTACTTGTGTTTATTTGTTTACGCTATTAGGGGTTTATGTTTCAGTAGGCATGCGCAACCGGAAGTCGTAATCCGGATGCGGGGTTACAACACCCGTTACAAAGTCATTTTATTTTTATAATTGTATAAATAGATATAAAAGGTGAAAATGTCGGTGTGTGTGTGAGTCTGTGTACATTTCCCTTCCAAATATCTCTGTGGATTTTTGGTGTAGATACTCGATATTTCACATAAGGTGTATTGAGATTCTGGAAAATCTTTTTAATCGATTTTCAGCTAGAAATTTGGTTGTCAACGAGTCTAAGTTAAACGGTTTGATTTTTTAAAACTCGACCAAACTACTCAGTTTTGGGTCTAAACACTTTTACTTTTTTAAGGTAGGCTACTGGGACTTGGATCAAACTTGTAATTAAATTTGAACCTCAAAAAGTAAATGTTAATAGAGAAAATTGGGGTCAATTTTTTTTAAATATTTAACCGCTGCGCTCTCTATTAAATTACTCAGATAATTTCTTGTCTAAACATTTGAAATTTTATATAAAGGTTCTTCAGAGATAGAACAAGATTTTAATCGGTATGCGTCGAAAATTAAAGTTGCCAAGGAGGTCAAAGTTCAAAAGATATAAATACTCAGTCAAATTAGGGCCTAAACATTTTAAACTTATACATAACAGGTATTCAGAAATGCGGCAAGCATTTAAATAAGTTTGGGCCGAAAATTTGGCTGCCAAAAGGTCAAAATGGAAAGACTTTACCTTTGCAGATTCTACCAAATTCTTCGGCCAATTTTGTGTCGAAAGACTTCAACTTTAAGATGTAGGAAAACTGGGCATGAGTAAAAACTTTATTTTGATTTTAAACCAGAATGTAAAGGGGTCAAAATTGGGGTCAAAGTTAAAAAAAATGACATTTGTGGTCTCTACGAAATTACTCAGACAAATTTTGGTCTGAACATTTGAAATCTTATATAAAGTATATTCACATGTACGGCAAGTTATGAACAGTACATAGGGCACAGGCAAAGTATATATAGTATCTATAAAAGTGAAAGTGCATGTGTGTGTGTGTGTGTGTGTGTGTGTGTGTGTGTGTGTGTGTGTGTGTGTACATTTCCCTACCAAAGTATTCTGTCAGTTTACGGCCTGCAGACTCAGGATTAAGAGATATTAAGATTTAGGAAAATCTTTTTGATCAGTTTTCTGCGAGAAATTGTGTTATCAAGGTGTCAAAGTTAAATGAACTGACCTTTAATAACTCTACCAAACGCCTACGCCAATTTGTGCTCTAAATACTTGAAATTTTAAATGTAGGTTACTTGGACATAAGTCAAACTTTAATATAATTTGAGTTTTAAACAATGAATGCTAAGGGGTAAAAATTGGGGTCAAATTAAAACAAAATTACCTCTTCGGACTTTACCAAATAACTCAGCCAATTTCTGGTATAAACATTTGAAATTTTACATAAAGGATATTCAGAGATAGGAAAAGTTTTTAACATGTTTGGATCGCCAATTCCAGCTGTGAAGGGGTCAAAGTTTAAATGATTTGACTTTTGCGGTCTCTACAAAGCATTTAAATCAGTTTGAGGGCGAAAATTTGGCCGCCAAAATGTCAAAGTTGAAAGAGTTTACCTTTGCAGATTCTACCAAACTCCTCCGCAAATTTTGTCTCTAAACACTTGAAATTTTAGATGTTTTTATTTTTATTTGAGGATAAAGAAATAAATGTTAAGAGATCAAAATTGGGTTCAAAGTTAAAAAAAATTACCCTAGCGGTCTTTACAATTTCTGTTCTAAACATTTGAAATCTTGCATAAAGGGTATTCAAACACAGGACAAGTTATGAACAGTACATAGGGCCCGAGACAAGCTGGACTAATCTGCTAGTATATATATATATATATATATATATATATATATATATATATTTAAGGTTTTGTCGCTCTAACACTCTTGGTTGCCTACGCCCAAATTGTGCATTTATTAAAGATTTGCGGGGGTAGCCAGCGTTACCTGGGTGGGTAGAGGTATAATAACAACCCCCGGGGTGTGAAGAGAGGTGTTTAGAAAGTGGTGGAATCATGGGGTTCCTTGGCGTTCTTTCGGTTGAGTAAGGAACTCCGGGGGTATTAAAAAATAAATGGCTAGTAGTGGGGGTTACACAACAGTAGGCAGTTTGGTTGGGAAGAAAAATGTTAGTAGGTAGGCCGACTCGAACTTGTAACGCGTAGAAGGAAAAAATGTGACGTCTTTGCCAATGTCTCCACAGTTCGACCGGAAGTTTGGAACACTGAAATGAAGCGAAGTCAATCTAACTGATACGATTACTTGTAAAAATGGCTCACAAAAAACAGACCTCACCTAGTAGTAGTTTAGGGTGAATGAATTAATGTTTTTTGGCAAATTATTCGACATTTTTTGTCCTAAAGGTCGAACTTTAAAAATATACTTATCTCCTAATTATCCGTCGCTGCTATTATAATACACACACATTTTCCATTTATAGATTAATTCCCTTAATTCTAGCCAGAACTGTTTGGTGGCCCGAATTTAAATCTTAGCAAAATGAGTCAAAGGTATGTTCGTGGCTCTGTTTGGCTCTAAACTGAAACAATTGACTTCCATACACCGATGATCGCGTCAGCTTGAAACACTAATGTCGGTAGGTATAAATGAATAATGATCATCTCATTATACTATATATATATATATATACATATATATATGTGTGTGTGTGTGTGTGTGAGTGTGTGTGTGTGTGTGGGTGTGTGTGTGTGTTTATTAGTTTCACTATGCGTGCATCTGCGTATATATGTTCATCGTTAACAATGTTTTGTCTCATTGTAATTTCTTGTTTGTATCTATTTTAAATTGTTATTACATGTTAAATGTAATTATGGACCTTCCTGCGTTTCACAAAAACTACCAGTCTCAATACCGTATCCAAGCTAGCGTTCTTACTTTAGTTTAAATAGAAAACGAAACGTAATTTGTATTCTTTAATCTTTATAACCTTTAACCAACATCCAACCTGAATCGCCCACTTTGCTACATTTACTGTGATTAGGAAAGTAGATCCGTCTTAAAGGTTAGAATCACGATTACAGAGATAATCAAAAGAAAAAAATATACGTTATTATTATGAAAGGTAGTATTATTGAGAAGATAACGATATTTTTAGAAAGATAATCATAGCGAATGATAGAGATTGTCTTCATAAAAAAAATAGCAATTTAATACGCAAATCAAATTTCCAGCACAAAATACCATTTATCATTTATCATAAGAATTACATTAGTCTAGTTATGAAGATAAATCAGTGAATATATATTCAAGTATGCGATTACCTACGCTTAATTTTGACTTGGTCTTGCTCGATTATTTGCAGTATAAATACGTAAGTGTAGTATACGTACGATGGCATGTGTAGAGATTCTGTTACTTTTCTCTCTTTCTCTAATGTTACATGGTGACAGTAAAGATTGTAAAACTATATTAATAATAATAATAATAATAATAATAATAATAATAGTAAGAAGAAGAAGGAGAAGAACAAGAACAAGAAAAAGAACAAGAAAAAGAACAAGAACAACAAGAACAACAACAACAACAACAAAAACATTTGAATGTGTAGACTTACACATAGGAGCTACAGACAAGCACACATAGGAACCTGTTACAGATGTGAAATATAATGAAACAGCACAGGGATTCATGAAACTTGAAACTGTTATTGCAGTTCAGCCCTCCTGCACCCATGGCTTCCAATCTCGTTCTTATGTATGCCCCTATAAACTGGTGCCACGCCAAATAAGTGAGCAAGTTCAAGGGAGATGAACGGACCGAGAGGAGGACGCACTTGTTAGACTTTGCTGTGAGTTAGGAAGCGCTTATTGCCATGCAAATTCCAGGGAATGGTCGCTGCCAACGAAAAATTAATGGTACGTGGATGTTGCGATAATGACAATTCATTTGCAAATCTTATGGAAATCCGGGGATACTTGTTGTCACTCAGAAACCAGAGAACACATTTAAGCATATTTTTCAACCGGGCTACGCCGGATGTCCGTGCTACAATAGAACTGCAATATTATCAGAGTGTCTCAATTTACGTTGAATATTTACACAATGACAGCATCAATATATTACATATGAAAGAGTCCTCTGTGAAATTTTTACAGGTCACGCTAGTTAAAATAAGTATAGCAATGCTAGGAATAATCACAAAGCTAGTAGAAAAGAGAGTACGAGAAATCGAAACCAAAGGAAAGGTAAAATAATACAACCGACAACAGTGCTAAAAAAGCCGAAATTATTACGATAAGGACCGAATACAGAAATTAATCTTCATTAGCTTCAAACCTTAACTGGTCACATAGAAACTACGACGTAAGTAAAAGAAAAAAAAACTCCGTAGAATCAAGGAAAAATCCCCCCTCAATAGTAGTCTAGTGTTGGTATTGATTGGCATCACACTAAATACTCGGGAAATATCAAGGAGGATTAAAAGAAAAAGATTAACTTACTTTTCCTGGTTAATTATTATTGCAACCCTTATTTAAGTGAAGAACAATGCTCATTCTGTTCGATATTGGCTGGCAAATCCGGGAAGAAAAAAACTAAATAGGTAGCATACTTGCAGTTTGGTTCAATGTGAAGATTTTTAACTGAATTCATTATTTGGCCCATAAATATGCCAGCAGATATCGGTCAAAAGTTGTAAACAATAGTTAAATGGCATCATTAAACCCTCCAATATAAATAGAATGTTTTTATAAATAAAATCCTCACAGAGAAAAAGGTAATCAGTCGGTCAGAGAGAGAGAGAGCGAGGCTGCGTCGAAATTGCTTCAGCGCCTGACATCCGACAACCACACAAGTTCTGAGCCTTTCAGAAACGTCAAAATATAAAAATATTAATTCATCACCGAAAGGTTGATTTATTTATGCAGAATAAAACCATATATTTTTGAAGATCAACTGTGTTGTGATTTTTAATTTGCTGTCAGTATATATATATATATATATATATATATATATATATATATATGTATATATGTATATATATATATATCTTTTGTCGCAGCAACAGAAGTAGATGTTAACTTTGTATAGAGTAGATAAACGCATATATAACAATTGCAGTCGCGTGGTCAACGGCAAACAACGCAAATTCCTTTGCGATGTTTATCGAAAGAGTTGGAGAATATTGGAAATCTACGCAGACTTGTTGTCACCAAAAACTCCAAGAGACACCAACACTTGTTGGCAATGAATAAAAATAATAAAAGGAAAACGATAAGAAAAGAAAAGTTCAAAGAGAGAGCAGTATACGAAGGGTTCATAAGTATGACCAAATAACAGAATTATGAAACAATGCACAAAGCTACGGAAAAGGGTACATGGACGGAGAAATAGAAACTCTACTGACAGCTGCATAGAATGACACAGTTAGAACTAACGATATTAAAGTTAAAATAGATAACACACAAATAAAGTAGTTAATGTAAACTCTGTGGACAAAAAATAAACAAAACAATAATGTAAATAAATTAATGCAAAACAAAAATCTAGATAATAAATCTGTGCAACAGAAGTTTACGTAATGATTAAAAGAAGAAAAGTAATTGCAAAATTGTAGATCTGCCGTTCCAGCAAACCACAGGATGAAAATCAAAGACAAAAAAAAAAAAAACAACAAAAAATGGATTTACCAGAAAGGGAATGCAATATAGTAGAGAATTCTGATATAGTCAGTATGAGACCAATAATTGTAGGTGCACTGGGATTAGTTCTCAAAATCCCGAATAAAAGATCACAAGAAATTGGAGTCAAGGGGGAATAATGAAACTATACAGTCGACTGTAATGATTGAAACATTTGAAGGCATCAGGTGAAAGGAAAACGCTCTAATGCAGCAATAGACACACATAAACTACAAACATAATTCAGCTACAGAAACTTAGACGAAAGTAAAATAAAAATGGTTGCAGAAGCAGCACGTGAATTTCATGGAACAGAAACTGGTAGAAATTAATTGGACTGTACTCTCCGAAGAAAAGCTTGGCTTGTACCACATAAAATAGAATATTAAAGGAAGATGAGAAAAATGAGAAAGGCCGAACCTCAACTTGATGGGTGTAAAGAGACTGTGGCCTTGGAATTGCTCATTGTCACCTAAATTCCTGTGAATACAAATGGTAATTGATAGCAAACACCCAATGGTAAGCGACTGTGTGAATAACGCGAAGTTATTTAAAATGATTCTTGAAAGAAGTGAAGAATATTGAAAATTGGCGGAGACTTGTTGCCACCTAGACTCAAGGAAAAATAACCGCTTTTGTCAGTGAGAACTCACTAGTTATAATATCTGCCAGATATAATGAAAACTAGCAAGGAGAGCCGACGTTGCTCGTGATTAAATGAGGATCAAAGAATTTCAAATGTTCCCATAGTGACATCCGCCACAATGCAGTTTAATGAAATAATTTATATAATGGCTTAAATTAAAGTAGGGAACAATTGTGCTGTAAACACATACATTAATTTGGAACGCACTCGTGTCTTATCTAAAAATACTGTTGATTTTATACGACGATACCTTTTACTTGTGCGGTGATAAGAATTTTTACTCATGCGGGGATAAAACTTCTAAAATGAATTTGTGACGCTAGACTGCATTAGAATGCTGACTTTGATCAAAATCGGATTTTTTTCGATTTTCGATTTTTCATAGTTAGATGAAGCATTCTAATACAAAACGTATATAAAAACCTATATAAATCTGCCAGACACATAACGTACATTTATGTAAAATTAAAAAAAGAAAATTGGCCCACCGTTTCCGAGTTTATAGTGGAGGAACTCTGTCCTTCTCTCTCTTTCACACACACACACATACACACACACACACACATACACACACACACTTACACACACATACACATACATATAATGTGTGATTTATCTATAAAAATAATAAAACAGAGATTGGATATTTGTCTGTCGAAAACAGAAACTACACTATTACCTCTATTAATTCTCAATTTGTTCTGCATTACAGCACTATTTTTATTGATCAATTCGGAAATAAGATATTGTACTATGTTTTCTTATGTGATGATAAAATCCTCCAAAACATTGCGGCCTCCTATTTCAAGGTGGGGTAAGGTATACTGCACCTGTTCTGCTGTATTGAGACAATACCAGCTTGCATTTTCTTCTTTTTGAGAAAGAACGGCATAGTGTATTACTAGGTTCATCAAAACTTTTGTAGGAAGTTTTGACACCCCTAACACGAAACTGCGAATAAAATATAAAAAAACCCTCATAATTTCTCTTTTAAATGGATTAGACTTCCAAAATAAACTATTAAAGTTGTATAAAAAGTAATAGAAATATTATTTTCTTATTTAAAAAAAACAGTAATGAAATTAATTGAATTTTACGAGTCCAGTATTTTTCAATTTTTAAACTTTAAAAATCTATCAAAATTTTTCTATTGATTCTATTTTTACGATATTTTCAGTGTCAATGTCAATTTTTTATGCTTTTTACAATAAATCGAATATAATATTTTAGACAAACGTTTTTTTTTATAATTCACGCCCCTCTATTTTGAAATGACTATTAAAAAGTAAATAATTAATTTACTCACCAAAGTTTTATATATTACAAAGATAAAAGATCAATAAATAATATATTCAAATTTAAAACAACAAAGAAGTGTTTTTTAGAAATTTACCTGTAAAGTCTGTAGTTTAAAACCTTTTTTACAAACCACGTTGTTTGTTTTTTTTTCTGTTTTTTTTTTAAATGAAACCTTAATCCTTGCTCCTTTAATTGAAAAATAATTTGGGGTTTGAATTACATTTTTCGAGTAGTTATGATCTTGGAAAGACAGGAGGTCGAATTAATTCACGACCCCCGATTTTTTTCAATTTTTAAACTTTAAAAATCTATCAAAATTTTTCTATTGATTCTATTTTTACGATATTTTCAGGGTCAATGTGAAATTTTATGTTCTTTCCAATAAACCGAATATAATATTTTAGACAAACGTTTTTTTATAGATTAATCCCCTCATTTTAAATGTCTATTAAAAAGTAAATAATTAATTTACTCGCCAAAGTTTTACATATCACAAATTGAAGATTAAAGATCAATAAATAATATATTAAAATTTAAAACAAAAAAGAAGTGTTTTTAGAAATTTACCCGTAAAGTCAGAAATTTAAAACCTTTTTTTTAATCACGTTGTTTTTTTTTGTTTCTTTTTTTTTAATTTAATCTTGGTCTTTGCTCCTTTAATTGAAAAAAAAAAATTAGGGTTTAAATTACATTTTTCGATAGTTATAAACTTGGAAATAAGAGACGAATTTTTCAATATTTTTCACGAAGTTTCTGACACACCTAGTGCATTACATATTCTGTGAGTAAGCTCTATGCCTCCTTGGATCACCTTCTCTTTTTAGCAGGAGTGGTTCAACTAATAACGTTTATGTTTTCTTGATACCATCCTCTTAGTTATTACCTCATATTTAATGTGCTACTGTAGTATCTGTATTGTGGTCATTATACCCTTCTTGTAGACATTACATTAGAATCTTGGACCAATTTTATATAGGTTCTGTCGAATTTAAGCGACTTTATTTTTGTTATTAATTAAGGAACGTTAATCATCCAAATGTAACTTCAATTAAAAATACATCAAAAATATATTGGGTTGACAAAGACGTTCTTGCGGAATTTTTAATTTTGATTTCAAATACGTTTTCAAATAAGATTTTGTTAAAATTCTTTTTACTTAATATATAATTTTAAGGTGCGTTTTGCACTCTATCTTATCGTTTAAATTACAATCGTGTTTCCCTTTTGAAACGTTGAATACAAATTTTAAAGAAGCAAATTCGCACAATTTTCTTATTTTAATCCCAGCTAGGTTGAGAAACTGCTGAAACAACTCGTAATATCAATGAACGTTCGGCCAAGGGACCACTACATAACGCACAGCACAATGGTTGTTAAAGTCTTGAAAAGTGCTTGGCCATCAGATGTTGAAAACGATCAAGAACCTTAATCGAGCCCAATCAACGCACAACTGTTCGAGAAATTGCTTCTGAATTAAACGTAACGCGTGCCACGGTTTCCAGACACTTTTAAGCGATTTGAAAGAAAAAATTCTCACGAATTGAACGGCAATTTAAGGAAACGCCGCTGTTAAGTGCAACACCCCATTATTTTACGCAAAAGAACGACCTGTTTATTGTTTGGGTTGTCACTTGCGATGAAAAGTGTGTTCTCTCCAACAACCGGCGACGCTCAGCTCAGTTGTTAGACGTTGACGAAACTCCAGGAAACTTCTCAAAGCCAGAAAAATAATCGTGGAGAATAGTAAACAAATTGGAGAAATGCATCAGAAACTCCGACAAAAATACCCAGTATTAACCACCAGAAAAGCTCAATTCTCCTCCGCGACAATGACCGACGGTACAATGCTAAAAAAAAACCTGCAGAATTTAAACGAATTGGGATGCGAAACTCTGCCTTATACGCCATACTCTCCAGACCTCTAACCTTACCGATTACCACTTTGCAAGAATCTCGAATTTTAGCGTAATAAATGCTTAAAAAACCTGAGTGAAATGAAAAACAATTCCCTTCAGCCACTTCACCGACACAAGAACGCAAGAATATTTCGTTATTGCCAGAAATACTTTAGTTTGCGTTGGTAAAAATGTGTTGCTTCTGATGGTGCTTATTTTGACCGAATAAATATTTGTTTGTGCCAAGATATGTTCTTCTGATTTTAAAACATGAAAACCGCAAGACAATTCTTGACAATTCTTAACAATTCTTGACAATTCTTGACAATTCTTGACAATTCTTGACAACCTGACAGAAACAAAGCAACATGAGACATTGTGAACGGAGAATGTAAAAAATATCTTAAATTGCTGGTTCGTAAAAACATACCTACACATTGTGGTATGAGCTTCAGTCAATAGACATTGAAAAACTGAAGTAGAATTGCACCAAAAGACACCAAAATGCAGGTGCAGAAAATGCTAAAAAACCTGACCATGCATTTTGCAACTATAAATTATAAGGAAGACCTATAGCCGTTGTTTATGAAAAACAAATAGTATATATATATATATATATATATATATATATATATATATATATATATATATATCATTTTCGTGTTTGCACTTTTTAATCCTTATCCCTGAGTGGCTTCCTGGCCTTGATAAGTGGTGACCACTGTGTAAAAAATACTTGCGAAAGTATATACACTAAAAATTCTTTCGTCGTTGTTCTCAAAGTCGATACAGAAGTAATTTGTCAACACACAAGTTTATTTACAATTCATTGTTGCCAATTGACAGAAAGGCGTTTAGCAGTAGGTGGGTGTGAGTGTCACACGACGGCGGAACATGTCACTTTCTATAGATGACGGTCAGCTTACTTCTTTGTTTTTCTAATCTTCTGTTTATGTTGTCCGTCTCTTATAATCAACCGATATTTCTTGAAATGTAAATATTTTTTAATATTAAATTGTGCTTTTTTTACTTTGCGTACGCAATTCTAACCATGAGACCTGGAATGTAAGTTTTCATTTGTTTCGGTGATAATTACAATTCAGGTTATTCTTAGAGAAAACAAGAATGCAAGAATGTAGATCAAAATCAATCTTGCAAGTATGTTTTGATTATCCGACCATATTATTACTACTATGACTATTACTATTCTTTACACGAATGTAAACATATACGTGTGTGTGTGTGTGTGTGTGTGCGTAACAGTTTGTATCAATCTACTCTATAAATATTTGGTCTACAAATCTGAAAACGATATAGAAAATTTTGTACTGGTTTAAGGCGGTAAAAATAGCTGTTAAAGGTGCAACTTAAGAGAAAAATAATTTAGCTAGCGTAGGTCGGCTTAAAGTTTATTTTCTACGCACACACAAATATATATTGATACGTTCAACCACATTATTTTTTACATGTTGATATGCATATAATTTTACCAAAGATTGTAACAATTAAAACTGTAAATGATTATGTTTTGTTTTTTATAGTAATTGATGTTATTTGAATTATATTTTGTAAAACTTTGGAAATCAATAATACACTACTTGATACAATAAAATAATCAATAAAGAATCAGCTCTATAATAATAAAGACGAAGTCTGCATGAAAAATAACAATATTTAAGAGTATTTCACGACTGGGTTATACCGGATGGCCTGCTAGTATATATATATATATATATATATATATATATATATATATATATATATATATATATATATATATGTTAATGAAAACATAGGGATGTAGTGTTTACTTGATATACACAATGGCGAACTTCAAACTAATATAAAAAACAGTATTTATGTGTAGAAAATGTAATTACAACCAAATTAAAAAAAGCTCAATACACAATAGAGAGAAGAGCTTATATATACTAGCGGGGGTACCTGGCGTTGCCCGAGTGTTTGGAAGTGTGTGTGGTCGGGAGGGGGTATGGGTGGGTGTTAATCAAAACATAAGAATAAGCGAAGTAAAAAAAAACAAAAAAGAAAACAGAAAACGAACGTTAAGATTTATCTGAAAAATAAAGCGGGGGTGAATAGGGCGGTGGGGGTAATCAAAACATCAGAATAAGCGAAGTAAATATTTTTAAAACTTAAAACTTAAAAAAATCGAAAAATAAACACAAAAAAGGAAACAGAAAAACGAACGTTAGAAACTTCTCTAAAAAAATCTGTAAAACACCCCCCCAAATAAAATAAACACGTGAAAAATGGCTTAAATAAGCCTGTTTCAATATTAGATTTTAAAAAATTGGTTGGTAACCGGCGTTGCCCGGGTGTTTTTGGGTGTATGTAGTCGGTCGGGGTGGTGGGTGTTAATGAAAAGCTAAGAATAAGCGAAGTAAAAAAACAGAAAAACGAACGTTACGTGAAAAATTACTTAAATAACCGTGCTTCAATATTAAAATCTAAAAAAAAACATCTCACACCACGATTCGAACCCAAAACGTTTAAATAAAGACACATAACTCTTAGTAAATGACCTAACACGACGTACACAAAATTATGTCATTTTTTAAATCAATTTTTCGATATTTGTCAGGCGAAGGATGGGGCTTTCATCTGAGATCAAGTTTGTAAATTTTTGTTCAGTCTGTTGAAAGGTTTTAACAGATATACAAACACACATACATACATACATTTTCGCTTTTATATATATATATATATATATATATATATATATATATATAGTACATTCATTACAATCATTATTTCGTTGATATATATGTGTATATATATATATATATATATATATATATATATATATAACCCAAATACGTAAGAAAAGCCTCACAATTCAATAGAATCATAGTGAAGATACCGAAGATGTTGCTTTTGTTACGAAATTAGGTTATACTAAAAAAATGTTTTAAAAGGAATCTCGAAAATGAGATGTTTTATTATGTTTTGATTTTAAGAAATTTTTATAGAATTATTCAAACGAACATTTGAGTTATATTGTTTAGAAATAACTGTTTAAAATGTTAAAACATAAAAAAGATGTAAATAAACACGGTGAGTTGATCGGGGAATAAACTTTCTTTTCAAAAATGAGTGCGTCTTTATCGTTGCTCATCAAATAGGACATCTGCTATGGTATCCACTGTATTTATAGATATTAATGTTATTGGAAACAAAAATAAATTTTACAAATTCATTGCATTATCTTTATGTTCCCTTAGCGTTTTGTTGAGAGAATAAAAGGCAGTTAAAAGATAATTAAAATGAAATCAATTTAAATAGCAACAACAATAACAACAACAATAACAACAACAATAAAATAGTAATAATAATAATAATAATAATTATTATTATTATTATTATTATTATTATTATTATTATTATTATTATTATTATTATTATTATTATTATGATTTCGTTGATCAACGTCTCTCTGGAAAGAGATTGAATTTATTTCCAGAGGATTTCCCTCAATCCCGGCTCCAAACCAGGAGCTTCAAAAATCCAAGGTGTTCCTAAGGATGTTGGTGGTACCTACAATAGTAGATGTTTGAAGGCCGCCTAAAACATCGTCGATTCGTAGTTTTTTCAATTATCTTTCCAAACGACTTGATACTACTCCTAGTGTACCAACTACGATCGGGATTATTTGTTTTACTCCCGTGTATACGCCTTATCTCCAAGGCCAATGGAGCATAATTGCTCCACTTCTCATTCTCCCTTGCTCTCACATTCCTGTCCCTGGGTACTGAAATGTCTACAATCTGTCAATGACGACCAAAGCCGGATGATTATGTTTCGATTGCTTAGTTGTTCTGACACTTTTGTCCCACCATACCTCTACCTTGCCATCTTCACTTTTTCTCACTTCATCAGGCACCTCCTCAAACCATTTACCAGCACACTTCACCCCAACCTTCTTACAGACCTCCAAATATATCCAGAGTCCCATGCGATCGTGTCTTTTTGTGGTAATCTCTCTGGGCTAATCCACTACACCCTGCTGCAAGGTGCGCAATTGACTCTGAGGTCTTACCACAAATCTAGAATTCTGCAGCATCTTCCTCTGCTAGAACCGCTTTTTTGAACAATCGGGTTTCTAATGACTGCTCCTGTGCTGCACAAACAAAACCTTCAGTACTTTTATCCAGAGATCCAGCTCTAAGCCATTGCCATGAATTTTCATCCGCCACTTCTACTATATCCTGGAAGAACCTTCCATGCATTTTCTTCCTAGCCAGCTCCTCTGCCCTTTCCCTATCAATTCGTTTCACGTAATCAGCCTTGATCTCACATACCTTCCACTTCATTGGCCACAACCTAAAGCATCAACTCCTCACTTCAAACCACATGCTCCTTCAACGCCATCTCATCAGTTTTAACACAATCGTTTACATTTTTAAATCCTCTCACACTGTCTTTTCCTTTTTGATACAGCCTTGCTACGCTACTTCAATGTGGAATACACCAAACATTGCTAAAGCTTTTACTGTTTTGACATCGATGGCATGCAACATCTTGTCAGACTATTCTAAAATTCTTGCACTGTACCACAAAACTCTGACTCGGTAGAAATGAAAAAGAAATGCATTCACAGCTTTCGTTATGTTTCCTCCATAGAATTTTGATTTTGCAATTTGTTTCACTCTTCTAAGATACTCCCTGCTGACTTTTTTCTTCATTTCTCTGCTCATGATGCTTAGACCCTCCAACACTCCCAAATACTTATATCCTGTATCTTCTATTTCTTTCATGATTTCTCCATTTGGCAGCACTATTTCATTCGAATGAACCTCCCCCCCTTTTCATGACCAGCACTGCATATTTACTAATCCCAAACTCCATCCCGATGTCTTCCGAGTACGCCCCTACAAGCTCTTCCTATACTTTCATTTCCTTTTCATTTCTACCGAATATATTCAAATCATCCAAAAACAGTAGATGGTTGAGGCGTCTTCCACCAGATCCAAATTATATTCCAGTTTCTCTCTCTTCAAGAGGATGCTCAGTGACAGCATTATCATTACAACAAGAAGTGGAGATAACGAAGCTCCTTGGAATATTCCACGTTTAATACCAACCTGCCACAGCACCTCTCTGTTTGCTGTCAGCACCGTTTTCCATTGAGTCATACTTGTCTCTAAAAGCCTTACCACCTTTCTAGTAACCTTCATCATCAATAGTGTTTTACGGACCCATGAATGAGGAACCATGTCGTAAGCTTTCCTGTAATCGAGCCTTCTGCACTCAGATTCCTCTTCTTCCTCTTTGCATCCTGCATTACTGCCTTATCTATCAGTAGTTGCTCCTTGGTACCCCTCGAGCTTTTCGACACCCTTTCTGTTCATCAGAAAAAAACACCATTACTCACAAGATGTCTATAAATTGTTCTGCAAGGATTTCAGTAAACAGTTTCTACATTAGTGGTAGACATGTAATTGGTCTATAATTGCTGGCATCTGTTCCCTTTGCCGGAGCTATCCAAATTAGTTTCGTCCTTGCCTTAACAAGCTAATCGGGGAATCTCCCGACCCGACTCTACGACCCTTTAGCTATAGGTGAATAAAGGCATTGGAACTACTTGAACCAGAAGCCCATCACTCCATCTGGACCAGATGCCTTCCAGTTTGTCATCCTTCGTATGTCAGCCTTCACGGCATCAATGGTTATCTCAACGTTTTTCATCTGCTGCATTCCTGATAGCATTTCTCTGACCTCTCCCAACCAGCTAGCCTTCTTATTATATCGCCCTTCGACTGACCAAATCCAACTCTAGAACTTCCTGGCATCATCTGCATTTGGAGTGTTGTTATTTCCCGCCTGTTTACTACTATTTAATTCTTTATACAGCTGAGACTGATTTTTTCGGAAAAGTTTGTTCTGCCGGAAGGTAACACTTTTTCCAACAAAGTTCCTAATTTTCATACCACCAGTGTAGACCTTCTCATTCAACATAGTTAGAACAGTCATCGTTCCCTTTTCTAGCAATCTATACCCCCTTTCAATGTCGTACTTGGCTTTCTGTCCTAGATTAACTCCTTTTCTTATTTCTCCGATTCTACCAACGTCTTTCCGCCACCGTTTAATACTTTTTTCAAGCCGCTTCTTTCAGTATGGCCTTCTATCCTTCTTCTTCTCTATTAAGCCAAGACGATTCGCAACAACATAGGACGCTGTATAGAAGCCTGTTGAGTTCCGTAACCGATATATTCTTTCTTATGATGTTGAGAATTACTCCTTGAACTATTTTTACCTCAATTTTTACCTACCGCCTATCACTTCATCACCAAATCGAACTTCATCACCAATTCTCAATACATCTGCTCTTTCCAGTAGTTCCATTGTCTCAGAGTCATTGATCTCATCTGCCTTAGATCCCTCAAACTGTTTCTCATCATTTCCCCTAAAGATATGATTCCGTTGCTCCTCAGTTGCCCGCCTCCCCTCATCGCTTACATTTCCCTTCTGCACTTCCACTCTCTCAAGCGCTTTCATCACAGCTAGTTTCACCAATTTTACTTTCGCGATTCATTTCATTCCTAACCATCCGTTCAATCTCCTTCCTAACAAAAGAAAGTAGGTTGTTATTTTTATTTTGTTTTAACTGGGATACCAAATTCGCGACACTCCTAGCTGCTCCTCCTCTCGATTCCCACTCTTCCTTCACTTTTCGGATATATCCACCAGATTTCTAAGCATTCCCACAGTACTCTTATTTCCACATCCGTTCATGGTTTTTTGAAATTTCCTGTTCTAACTCCCTTCGTGTCTTGCCACCCTCTCTGCCAATTCTCATGTCCCCTACATAATAATAATAATAATAATAATAATAATAATAATAATAATAATAATAATAATAATAATAAACTGGGCAAAAAAATAAATGCAAAAGAAGCGAGATTGAGACGATATAGATATAAATCTGAACATTGCAAACAAAACAGAACATTTGAAACCAATGAAAGCCAATTCTACCAAAATGTGAATGGAGGAAAAACAAAAACAGAACAACCAAATCCGACAGAAACAAACCTCTACTGGAGTAAAATATGGATGGAGCGACGAGATCACAATAGAAATGCCGAGCGGCTGAAAAAACATGGAAGAAGAGTTACAACTAATAGAAGAAGGAACAGTGAATGAAATCAGCAAGGGAACCCTAAAGAAAACCATAGGAAAAATGGAAAACTGGAGAGCACCAGGGCACGACGGGATACATGCATACTGATTCAAAAAATTCACAACCTTACACGAAAAGCTAGCCCAAAACCTGAGAAGATGTATACAGGAAGCAAGCGTACCAGAATGGATGGAAAAAAGGTAGAACCACACTTCTACAGAAGAACACGGTGAAAGGAACCGTCCCTAGCAACTAAAGGCTAATCGCGTGCTTACCAAGTATGTGGAAGATACTGACAGCACAACTGAGGGAACAAATCTACCACTCCCTGAATAACCGTGGACTAATCCCCGAAGAGCAGAAAGGATGCCAAAAAAGAAAAATGGGAACGCATGACCTGTTATATATGAATCAAAAGATCCTAAAGGAGGTAAAAAGGAGGAGAAAAAAATTTACCCATGGCATGGATCGACTACAAAAAAAGCATACGACAGGATCCTCGAAGCATGGATAATAGAATGCCTAAAATGTATAAAATACCAAGCAGGATCACCAACACAATAGAAAATGCAATGAAAACATGGAGACTGGAATTGACAGCTGATGGAAAACACATAACAGAAATATACATACAAAGAGGAATCTTTAAAGGAGACTCACTATCACCACTAGAGTTCATCCTAGCCATGATGCCCTTGAACAGTATTCTGAGAAAGTGCCAAGCCGGATACAAGTTCTCTAATATAGAGGAAAAAATGAACCACCTGATGTGCATGGACGATCTGAAACTGTTTGCAAGGATCAAAAAGGAGCTAGAGACACTAATTAACACTAACAGGATCTTTAGCCAAGATATCCAAATGGAATTTGGAATGGAAAAGTGCGCACAACTAGTTATAAGCAAAGGAAAACTGGAAACGACAGATGGCATAGAACTACCCAACCAAACAGAAATGAGGACCCTAGGGGAACGACTATAAATACTTGGGAATTCTGGAAGCGGACACCATCAGAGCAACAGAAATGAAAGAGAAAATTCGTTGGTTGGTTGGTTGTTTTTGTTTTACGGCATATCAACCCTTTTCGGGTTATTTAATGCCGAATCCAAAGATTTTGAAGAAAATTTTTTTAATAGAATATATTTGTTGTTTTCACGTCGGTTTCTATTTAACCCATAGTTGGAACCCTAACATGTACTACCACTCTGGGTCAGAGTGGACCTGGGAGCAATGGCAATTAAAGGGTGGCTCCACACTCCCTAAAGCCCACAAGCTGTGGCCTTGCCATTGGATATAGTTTAAGGTCATATCCAGGACCCCCATTGAGGGACTTTTACCCTCTGCAGGGGGGCAGTCGGTGTATTCTAATGCCCCACCGACAGGGCCGAAAAAATTGGAAAGAAATACCTCAGGAGAACAAGAAAACTCCTTGAAACGAAATTATATAGAAGAAACCTAATAAAAGGTATAAATACATGGGCAGTATCACTAGTAAGATACTCTGGACCGTTTATAGGGTGGACAAAAGAAGAACTGAGACAACTCGACCAGAAAACCAGGAGGCTCATGACCATGGAAAATCCACTACACCCAAAGGACGATATTGATAGACTCTACGTGAAAAAGAAAGACGGCGAGAGAGGACTGATCTGTATAGAAGACTGTGTGAAGGACACAAAAAAGCACTAGAAAATACATAATGCAAAACACTGAAAGGATAATTATGGCAGCGAGAGACATTGAGAAAAAAAACAGAAAACAGAGAGACAAACGACAAAACGAGAAAAGAGAAACAACACCAGGGAAGATTCATAAGAATGACAAAAGATTAGAATAACGAAAACACCTAAACATGGATGCGAAAAGGACATATAAACCGAGAAACTGAATCTCTAATAACTGCAGCACAAGATAACTCGATAATAACCAACCATATCAAAGCAAGGATCGATAAAACACAAGAAAACAGCAAATACAGACTATGTGGACAAAGAGACGAAAAGATAAACCATATAGTACGTGAATGCAGCAAACTGGCCCAAAAGGAATAAAAAAAAACAATCATGACCAAGTGGGGAAGGCTGAATTGTGCAAACGGCTGCATTTTGAGCGTACAGACAAATGGTACAAGCAGAAACCCGCAATAGCAATCGGAAACGAGAACCACAAAATCCTATGGAACATGGACATACAGACGGACAAACCCATCCAAGCAAGAAGACCAGATGTCGTAATGATTAACAAGAAAGAAAAAATCCTCTCAAATCGTAGACTTTGCTGTCCCAGCTGACCACAGTGTGTGTATGAAATAAAAGGAGAAACGAAGCAAATGCACAGAGCTAGCCAGAGAGTTAAAAGGGATTTGGATGATGAAGAAAATCAAAATAGTACCGATAATAGTAGGTGCACTAGGAACAATTCCGAAAAACTTCGAAAAAGAATGTCAGAAAGTGGAATCAGAGGAATAACTGCAAAAGTACAACGACTAACGATAATGAAAACCCTTGAATGCGGAGATTAATACAAGAAGACAATATAACGAAGAAGCGTTACAGGGAATGAAAAACACAGAAGCTGCATATCTACAAGTTCTACACCCCCATCATGCACCCCCCCCCATTGTTTAATCACCGTTCCCCCAAAATAAAAAAAGTGATTCTAAAGGGCCGAGAAGGGTCAAGAAGGACTGAAAGACCGAAGATCGAACGCTAACCAGACCTCGGCTGGACAAGCGCAAAGAGCACTGGGACCGTGGGGAGGCTGAGTGCCACTCAAATTCCAGTATAAACCAATGACCACTGCCAGCGAGAAAACAATGGTAAGCGGCTGTTGCAATGATGCAAATACATTTGCAAATGCTATCGAAGGAGGTGGAGAGTGCTAGACATCTGGGAAGACTTGTTGTCACTCAGCTTCCACAGAACACCACATGTTTCCAATCAGATCGTTTGTTGACTTGTGTGAACACTCATGTGAGCCAATAATAATAATAATAATAATGTGAAAATTCCACAGGGAACACAGTAATATGTAATATATTTATATTGGCATTGTGTAGATATTCAGTGGAAATTGAGACGGTCTGGTATTATTGTAGCTCTTTTATAAAAACTGCAAAAGTATTGTACTAGCAGGGACGCCCGGCGTTGCCCGGTCATAAAGTACGCTGTAATATGATACTTTAACCTTGCGGATTTCATATATATTATTATGAATGTTCTACCGATTTTTATGTATTATAAAGTTGCGATTTCAGAAATAAAAATATATCTCCCTATGACATTGGTGCATTAACTTTAATCACACACACACACACACAGATATATATATATATATATATATATATATATATATATATATATATATATTACTCAAACACGGTAGTTTTTTTAATATATGGTTAAGTGAGTTCAGGTTATTTGGAATCGCTTTAAAGCTTCACCGCTCTCTCATATTTCGACCAAATTTAAAACTATTAATATAATTCATAGATCACCTTTTCAGCTATATTGTAAAAACAAATTTTTAATTTTTGTTCAGTAAAACAAAAGTTATGATGAGTTTTCAGCTGTTCAAAATCGTAAACATATGTAAGGAGGTGAGCGACATTTTATATGACTGGTTTACATAGCAACCACGTCGCTTTAGCGACTATTGTTGATACTGATTTACTGCTGTCGCGAAAATAGAAGTAGCACGTGGAACAGAGAGAATGACAGCATGAAAGGGAGAAATGTGGGGGTATTGAAAGCAGACGAGTGCCGTACATTGTTATTACCAATGTGTTTATAGGTGTAAAAATATAAAACTGAAATTAAACAAAGAACACGTGAATTTATTGAAAGCCTGGAAAATCCATGGATTACAATAGAAAAATGCGAGCATTAAAGTAATATGGTTAAGCTTAAATATGGAAAACTAAACGACTTTTAGTTAGAATTAGAAAAGTAAAGGACAAGATTTTCTAGTAAAATATATTAATGAATTTATAACTTAAAAAATTAAAGATTTTTAAAAATTAAAATCATAACGTCATATAATCAATTCTTACTGCTGCAATATTTAAAGTTATACACGTATTATATTTCAATAATGTATATAATTTCTCTTTTAAAAGCATCCGATTGGAGAAAGCGAGTGTTATCCTTCTTTATTTTTCTTTCTTGTTCGTTGCCCTTTTTTATTTTTTCACACGTATTTTACGCATTATACATTTAATCATAAATATTAAATCTTTCCTAGATGAGTGCAATATTTTAATTATGTACATCCCAAATATTATGTATATATATATATATATATATATATATATATATATATATATATATATATAATAGCGAAAGTACCCGTCGTCCACTGGGTTCAAAAACAGCCTAGAAAATGGACTCTGATTTATGAAAGTATGATAGCTTATGAAAAGGAAGGGTTGTAAAGAGATAGCTTCGAATTTGGGGGTATTAAAACCAAAGCTAAATATGATGAAAGTAAAAATTGTGCCTATTTCCATTCTATGGAGGTCAGGCACGAACGCAGACACCACAATCTTATTATACCATCCCTATTTAAGTTAAAACATACTTATCAAACTATTATTATGTACATTTATATCAAAAACACTTGTGAACGTTTTTTTTTTATTTTAATTTTTTTTTCATACTTTGTGGACGAGACCCGCACGCAGATCCCACTATTTTAATGGATCATCATCATGCCAGATCAAACATACCCATTACTGTGTCTCAATACATCTTTTATCATTATATGCGATCAGTTTTCTATAATAGTCAAACATATAGGAGCCTATTCTTGACCAGGCACACACACAGACGTTCAGCTTTATATTATAGATAGTAGCAAAAGTACCCGTCGTTGACTGGGTTCAAAACACCTACAGAAAATGGACTCTGATTTATGAAAGTATGATAGGTTATGAAAAGGAAGGGTTGTAAAGAGATAGCTTCGAATTGTGGGGTATAAAGACCAAAGCAAAATATGATTAAAGTAAAAATAAAATGGATACACCCCATGATTTATTCTACCATGCCTGTTCACACAGAAACACTTATCACAATATTCTGTGGATATATATTAAAAAACCTTGTTAACCTTTGTGACATATTTCCATTCTATGGAGGTCAGGCGCGACCGAACACCCCATAATTTTATTATACCATATTTCTTCAAACTGACATATAATTATCAAAGTATACTTACGCAGATAGATATGGAAAATCTTTATTAAAGTTTGTGCCTATTTCGATTCTATGGAGGCCAGACGCGAACGCAGACCCAACAATTTTATTATACCATCCCTATTTTAGTTATCAAAGCATCATTATATTAATCTAACACTTGTAAATGTTTTTTTTATTTTTAAATTTTTTATTTCCATAATTTGTGGACCAGGCGCGTACGCAGCCCCACAATTTTAATGAATTATCATTATGCCAGATCAAACATACTCATTCCTGTGTCTAGATACATCTTCTATCATTGTATGGGAGTAGTTTTCTATAATAGTCAACCATATAGGAGCTTATTTGTGGCCAGACACACACAGACGTTCAGCTTTATATATATATATATATATATATATATATATATATATGTATATATATATATATATATATTGTATATTTATATATGTATATGTCTGCATGTATATACATATATATATATATCGTATCTTTATATATGTATATGTCTGTATATATATATATATACACACATATATATATACATTCATATATATATATATATATATATATATATATATATATATATATATATATATATCAAGTTTAAGACCTATTTGTCAAACCTCCATGATTGTTTTTTGCCATGAACGAGGGATATATTGTAATGTTATTTTCCTTATATCTTCCCTGCCAATTTCATTTTGTTTGAATATGTTTCATGTTTCATGTTTCATGTTTTATGTTTTATGTACATATGCCCGAGGACTTGCGCATCTGTGTGACCTCGCTTGAACGATAGCGAAAATGAAACGTTCTTGCTATACAGTTGGATATATAATGACAATTTAATGTAATATTTGTTCTCCTAAAAATGTTTAATGGCTATTTAATATTTGTTCTCTACAAGCAATCTCTGATGAATTATTTATAACTGCGGAGGAATGCGACCGGCGATTCATCTGCTGCATAAAGTTGATCTTCAATTTGTGTCATGTCACAAAATATAAGAACGTTCTTAAATAACACAACCGTTTTTACTTGTTTTACGTTTAATATTTCTCCCTTTTTTCTTTCTTTGTACTATAGCAACATTTGTAAAAAATTACGATTTTCCTTATAGTGATCAATAGTGAAAAATAGACAATCGCGGCGGTGATTGGGAACTGTCGACAGACCAAGAGACTAGTGCTTGTTGTCATCGACGATAATTTAAGCGTCTTTTTTATATTTTACAAACGTCGAAGTTATTAAATCATTTAAGAATACGACATAATTTCTCGTGTATAGTTATGTACAATTGTACAGAGAAACGAAACAAATACACAGAACTAGCCAGAGAGTTAACAGGGATTTGGATGATGAAGAAAATCAAAATAGTACCGATAATAGAAGGAGCAATAGGAACAATCCCGAAAAACCTGGGAAAAATAATGGAAGAAATTGGAATCAGAGGAATAGCTGCAAAAATACAACGACTAACGATAAGGAAAACGACTGAAATATTAAGGAACACCCTTGAATGCGGAGAATAACACAATACAACATAACGAAGAATAACGAAGAAGCGTTACAGGGAATGAAGAACACCGAAGCTGCATATCTACATGTTCTACCCCCCTCCATCATGCATTTCTACATTATTTCACCACCGTTCACTCCCTCCAAAAAATGATACCAGAGAGCGGAGAAGGGTCAAGGAGGATGGAAAGACCGAGGAGGGAGCACTGGCCAGACCTCCACTGGACAAGTGCGAACAGAACTGGGATCTTGGGGAGGCTTAGTGCCACACAAATTCCAGTATAAACCAATGGCCACTGCCAGCGAGAAATCAATGGTAAGAGGCTGTTGCCATGATGCAAATTTATTTGCAAATGCTATCGAAGGAAGAGGAGAGAGCTGGACGTCTGGGGAGACTTGTTGTGCCTCAGCTTCCAGAGAACACCACAGGTCTCCAATCAGATCGTTTGCTGACTTGTGTGAAAGCTCCATGTGAGTCAATAATAATAATATATACACATATATATGCACACTTATATATTTGTTTAAAATTACCTAATAAGTTTCTTTAATACGTTTAGACACTAATGTTTCATGCTTATGTAATCCTCATTGTAGTATGACAATTCCTGCCGATCGGAAAATTTGAACCAAGCGAAGATATCACCCTGACACTTCCAGGCGATTACACAATTGCATGAAATTGAAAGGAATTAAGAACTTGATGGGACTCTTCTCAATGTTGTCGAAAACTTCAAGTACCTTGGGGTATGGTCGGAGAGAACCGAAAAAAGTTTTTGAAGTAAGAAAAGCACTGGCATGGTGTGCATGTCACAAGTTGAGGGAGATATGGTCATTCAGTCGCTCAGAAACGTTGAAATTAAGAATTTTTGTTGCCACAGTAGAAACAGTCTTTCTCCATGGTGCTGGGGCAGGGACTCTTGCAAATGCGATGAAGAAGAGACTGGATGGGTGTTACACGCGGATACTCAGTATGGCCCTCAGTACATCATTGAGGAGGCACGAAACAAACCTACAGCTATATGGTGACGTACTACCAATAATTACAGGAAAGGTTCACAACCACTGATTGGCATAGATAATGGTTCACTATGTGAAAGTACTTCTCAGACTCTCCTTAGCTTAACATACACAAACATGAATCGGAAGAAATAAATGAAGTAATTACCAAACCTGCTGCGGGAAATCTGCGCTCTCTTTACCGTACTATAAAATTGCTTACACCTGGTAAGTGCTCGGACGAACTAAAAAAAAACATGTACCCCTCTCAACATCCATACCCCACTCAACCTCCGAAAAACAAAATAAGCAGCGAAGTCCCACCCTAGATCCCTAGATAGGTTAAAGCTTTCTACGCAAAGAGGTTCTTCCTCGAACTGCTAGATTTTGGAATTCTCTCCAAAACCCCTGCCTCCCTGACTGTAATTAAACTGTTCAAGTTTTATGTGAAATGACACTTTGCTGCTCAATTCCCTATACAGTATCCGGCAAACCTGGCCCCTAATAGCGCTGTGGCTTGTTTGCGGTGGAATGGCACTATAAAAGTTGTTTTTACGAGCTGACAAATTTTCAACTTTTTAATTATATATTTATAAAAAAAGAGGATTGCTGTCTTTGTACATGAATGTATAGTTATATATGTTCTGTTTTTGTGTGCGTGTGAGATTCCGTTGATTTCT
>NC_136513.1:98312847-98437847 GCF_053919585.1 Euprymna scolopes
TATAATGAATAGAAAAGAACTCCATTGTTATGTACAGCGAAATTAGTTTCGTCATTGTTAAGGCTGTTTCCTGACCACGAGATCATATTTTCTGATTTAGAACGTGCTACACGTTTTCAATAATATCTTGTTTAAGTCTTTATTTTTCTCTACCTGTGACGTCATTTTATATGCATTTGTATATGTCGGCAGTGTATAACACTTCCTGTTATTAATAACATTTCATTATCATTTTAAACACGGTACCGTTTAAATATGTAAATGGCAGTTTTAGCCATTTAGAACTGCTTTAAAGCTTTGTCGCTCACTCATTTTTCGACCAAATTTCAAACAATTATTACAGTTTATAGATCACTTTCTCAGCTATATAGTACAAAAAAAAAATCAGTCTTCGTTCCGTAAACCAAAAGTAATGATGAATTTATTGGTATTCAAAATCGTAAAAAAACGTAAGGAGGTGTGCGACGTTTTTTATAACTAGTTTTCATAGCAACCACGTCGCTTCGACGACTACTGTTGCTATCAATTCACCTATTCCGCGAAAAGAGAAGTAACAAGTGAAACAAGGAGAATGACATAATGAAAGGGAGATAATTGGGGTGATTTCATTGAAAGCAGACGAGTGGCATACGTATACGTATTACTATGCGCATGTCAGGTGTATGTGGGAAAATAAGACTGGAAAAATTATGGATTACAATAGAAAAATGCGAGCATGAAAAGTAATAAGGTTAAGCTTAAAAATGTAAAATTCAAGGACTAATTCTTAAAATTAGAAAAGAAAAAGACAAGATATTCTAGTAAAAAATACAATAAATTTATAACTTAAAATATTGCAGCATTACTCAATGTTTTAAAATTCAATTTATAACATTATATAATCAATTCTTTATGCTGCAATATTTTAAGTTATAAATTTAATATATTTTTTATTAGAATATCTTGTCTTTTTCTTTTCCAGTTTTAAAATCTAGTTCTTTACTTTTACATGTTTAAGCTTAACCATATTACTCTTCATGCTGTCATATTTCTATTGTAATAATTAAATGGTTAATTAATTTTAGTTTTTTTCTCTATTAGTGATAAATTTAATATCTGCTTCTCTAAAACCGAAACCTTTTCGTCTATTAATTGTACTGGTGTACTATATTTTAATGTTCAATTAATTTAAATCTGCGATTTCTACTTTTACTAGAAATTTGTTTTGCTTCTGTCTGAAACTGAAGATATACAATTAATTTTATTTGTTAAATTGCACTTTTAATTCTTTGAGCATGCCATCTACATATCTATAAAAGTGAAATTGCCTCTTTGTGTGTCTGTGTATGTACATTTCCCTACTAAACTACTCTGTATATTTTCAGTCTACAGTCTCGAGATTTGACATAAAAGGTGTTGACATTTCGAAAAAAATCTTTTTAATCGGTTTTTGGCCAGAAATTTGTCTGTCAATGGGTCAAAGTTCAACGATTTTACCTTCGAAAACTCTATTAAATCCTTGACCAACTTTGGGTCTAGAAATAGGTTAGTTAGACATAGATCCACCTTGATTTGAGCCTAAAACAATAAATGTTAACGGATCACAACTGGAGTCACAACTGGGGTCAAAATGGGGGTCAATGTTAAAAAAGAAGACCTCTGTAGTCTCTACCACATTACTCAGCCTATTTTTGGTCTAAAAATTTGAAAGTTTACATAAAGTATATTCAGACGGAAGCTTTTAATCAGTTTTTGGCCAAAAAATTTGCTGCCAATGGGTCAAAGTTGAACAGATTTGATCTGTGTGGTCTCTGGCAAACTATTTAATTTTGGTTCTAAAGATTTGCAATTTTACAAAAAGGGTATACGGCTTTTTAATTAGTTTTTCGTGGAAAATTTGATTGTCAAGAGATCAAAGTTGAAAGAGTTTTCCTTTGCAGACTCTACCGAACTCTTCGGCCAATATTGAGTCTAAACACTTGAAATATAAGATATAGATTACCTGGACACGAGTCAAATTTTTAAATATATATATATACATATGCACATAAAATTATGAATAGTACATAGGGCCCGAGTAAAGCCAAGCATAACTGCTAGTTTATTCTAATCAAAAGGAATGTACAATATTCTTATAGTCTTTTGTGCCAGTTATCATTCTAAACATTAATTCTATCATCACGGGGATGAATGGCATCTTCGTGCGTCATGAAACTATTTATTTCAACAGTGCCTTCTCCTTTGCGAGTCGTGTAGTTTATGCTTTTTTCATCAGCTTGTCGCTCCTAGGCATTACCTTTTTCTTTGGTATACGTTCAGAAGAAATTGTAATAACCAGCGATTTATTAGCAGAATCAAAACTTACATTTTATGTACGAGTAAATATTTACGATTAAATAGATAAAGTTTCTGTTTTTATTTTTAGCTGTTAATATCAATTATTGCAATTAGTCTTAGTTCTGATTGTGATTGTTACTCTCACAATATTTCGGCTGATGTAATTTTCGACCTTCTTTCAGGTATGCTTTACCGAATTTAGTAATTTTTTTTGTCTAAATAAGGAATCCATACGAAATTTCGAACCTTCTTTTTAATTATCGGTTTGTTTTACATAAACCGGCAGAAAGCTGAAGTATATTCATAGTAGCGCTTTAATTTAGACTTGGTAATTTAACCTTCAGAACAATGTTAATTAAAACTGAAGCTTTCTTGTATTTAGTGATCTCAACAGTAAAGGGGGGTGATTTTGTTGCTAAGCCACTGGTGAGGGGATATTTTGTTTAAGTTTTACCATATTACTTTTCATGCTCGCATTCTTCTATTGTAATCCATTATTTTTCCAGGCTTCCAGTAAAATTTGCTTGTTCTTTGTTTAATTTCAGTGTTATTTTTGCCCCTATAAACAAAACATGCAGATATATAATTACAATGTACGACACTCGTCTGATTTCAACAATATCCCCCCAATTATCTTCTGTTTATTCTTTCATTCTCTCTGTTTCAATTGTAACTTCTCTTTTCGCGAAAATGGTGCATTAGTAGCAACAATAGTCGCTGAAGCGACGAGGTCGTTATGAAAACCAGTCATAAAAAACGTCGCTTACCTCTTTGCGTTTTTTACGATTTTGAACACCAGTAAATTCATCATAACTTTTGTTTTACTGACCGAAAGTTGAATTGAGGAAGTGATCTATAAACTGTAATAACGGTTTGATATTTGGTCGGAAAATGAGTTAATGCTGAAAATTTAAAGCAGTTCTAAGTGACTAAAAATGCTATTTACCTATATAATAACACACTTCTGTGTTTGAATGATTTTGTAACTTGTCTAATCTATCGGTTCTGTTTGCAAAACATATTCCTAAGCAGCTGCCGTGAATAGTAATAATATTTATTAAAAAAAGCACATGTGTGCAATAATTTCACGTAGCGAAATCGGTAGAAATTCCCGAGAAGGCACGGGTGCAACAAGTTCATCAGATTGAAATAATTGTCAAACATGGACAGAGATGCAACATTGAAGCGATTAGACGAGGTTAGAGCTTAGTTTTCACAGTGGGACCGATTTGATTGAAAACTCTTTTTTGGACCCTATCGAAGAGAAAGAGAATAGTTGTAGATGCACCAACTTAGATGGGGAAACAATACTCTATGCATGGGTGAAGGTTGTCTTTGTAGACGTATAGGATGTGTGAGTAGTCTTTACATCAGTCTTCGCAATGTTCTCAATGTATTTGTTCCATTTTATAGCCGTCAAGTTTGAAAGAAACTTTTTTCAGTTGAAATCGTCTAATCGTTCATAGCTGATAGAATGGTAACGTTCGACTACCGTAGATTCGTTATAGGCCTCCGTTCGAAAATGGTTTTGGAGTTGGAAATGACGCATTTCAAGAGGCACGGATGTTACATTAAAAACCTCACAGAATTAAATTTAGAAATATTGAAATAATGAAACGAACAATTCATATAATTGAATGGATTTTTTATAAATATGTTCAGAATTTACTCAAACTTTAGTCCAATAAACATACAAGTTTATCACGTAACTAATCAACTGACTGTCCTAATTGCTCTCCATACAAAACATATCTGAATTCAAGAAATGAGAAAATAAACATAGTACATCTTTCCTGCTTTGAAAAAGTACAAAATCAGCTTCGAAATCAAGTAAACATTTCTTGTATTTATTACATCACTTTTTTACAGTTTATAATATACTAGCATTTCGGCCCAGCGTTGCCCGGGTGTTTGGCGGTGTATGCTGAGCAAAACAAAAAAAAAACAAAACAAAACAAAAAAAGGTATTTTTTTTAAACTTTGACCCCTTAACATTTATTGTTTTGACCTCAAATCAAGTTATTAAGTTTGATCCATTTACAAGTAATCTATATCTAAAATTTCAAGTGTTTACACACAAAATTATCGGATAGGTTTGGTAGAGTTCTCAAAGGTCAAATCGTTGAACTTTGACCCCTTAACCGCCAAATTTCTGGCCGAAACCCGATCCATAGACTTTGCCAAATCTCAGTACCCTGTATATCAAATTTCAAGTCTGCAGACTAAACATTTACAGAGTTATTGCCTAGAGAAATGTACACAGGCACATAGACAGACAGACACACAGACACACAGACACGTTCACTTTTATAGATATATAGGTAGATTATTATATATTTTACTTTACATTTATTTTAAGGGTATGTGCTCGACTTGGAACAAATCTAGAGTTCCTTTCTCTAAAACATACAAATGTTTCTATTTGTCTACAACCATAGAAGCATTTTTTTCTTCTGCTTCTGTGTGCATGGTTTTCAACGGAACGCCCATAAGCAAAGTTTCATTTCAAGAAATACCCGTCGAACTCGATATCACTGTGTTGCTTTTCATTACGCTACAACATGATCGATTCCAATGGTAAAAGATTTTGTTTAATCATTTTCTTGCAAAATTAAACCCATTGTCTGCAATCTTCGAGTTTGTCTCACCATGCAACTGACAAAACATTAAGCATTGTCTTCGGGTGTTTTTTTTTAGGCTTTGGTATACGCTGATTCGTTAGTAAATAAAACTAAAATCAATATAAACAATAGTAAAAAATGCCTTTTCAACACGTTCTCATCTTTGAATCCATGCATAACAAAATAGTAGTGAAGTTCTTTCTTTTTGCGTGTTGCTTCTCGGTTAATACTTATTAACAGTCGAAGACACTTTACAGCTGTACTAGACATAATCAAATCATAAGAATTACCAGGAATATCACGTTAGCGAAACACGAAAAAATAAACAGAATTTCATATAGTCAACCCAACACGCGAATGCATGTAACTAGACTATCTTCACCCCAATGGCCACGTTCCAAGATCCCTTTGGCAGATGTTGTCTTTCTCCCTCGACATCAAAATACAAGAACGTTCTTTTCACTGGCATTTTTATTCTTATAACAGTTACCAATATACGAGACTATATAACAGTAGCAATGTGTGCCCGACGTTGCCCGGGTGTTTGGAGGTGTATGCTGAGCAAAAAAAACAAAAAACAAAAAAAAAAAACAGAAAACAAAAAACGATATTTTTTTTTTTAAATTTGACCCCTATTATAACCCCTCAACATTTATGGTTTTGGGCTCAACTCAAGTTATTAAGTTAGATCCATGTCCAAGGAACTAATATCTACAATAGCAAGTGTTTAGACCCAAAATTGTCGGAGGAGTTTGGTAGAGTTCTCGAAGGTCAAATTGTTGAACTTTGACCCCTTAAAACGAAATTTCTGGCCGAAACCCGATTACATCGATTTTTTCAAATCTCAGTACCCTGTATATCAAATTTCGAGTCTGTAGACTAAAAATTTACAGAGTTATTGCGTAGGGAAATGTACACAAACACACACACAGAGACACACACAGATACGTTAACTTATATAGATATAGAGATTTAACTTGCAGATTTTAAACGTTGTCTTAAGGAGAATAGTTTCCCATCTCCCTGGAAAATCTCATCAGTATGCCCTGTATTTAAGAATTCAGGTGATCGCTCATCCCCCTCTCAGTACAGGCCAATAAGTCTCCTGTGCGTCATGAGTAAGTTGCTAGAATCTGTGTTAAATACAGAAGTAATCAAACATCTCAACAAAAATAACCTTCTTAGTGACACTCAATATGGTTTCCGTTCTGCTAGATCTACAGCAGATGTCCTTACAGTTATATCGCATAGGATTAGCAAATCTCTCGACGGTGGCAATCTTTCTAGGGCAATTGCTCTTGACATATCTAAAGCCTTTGATAGGGTATGGCATAAAGGTTTACTTCATAAGATCGCTAGCTATGGTATAGCTGGAAAAGTCTTCTCAATTATTAAATCATTTCTTTCTGATAGGTTCATAAGAGTAGTAGTTGAGGGGCAAAAATCAGAAGCTCTCAGTATTAATGCCGGTGTCCCTCAGGGATCCATCCTGGGCCCAACTCTTTTCCTGATCTACATTAATGATCTTCCAAATCATATCCTTACATCATTTGTAGACATTTATGCTGACGACACTACCATTTATGGTACCACATCTAAGACAGTAAACGAGCAAGTACTCTCCAATTCTCTCTCCTCTGATCTTGAGCATGTAGTACAATGGGGAAAGGAGTGGCTGGTTACTTTTAATGCATCTAAAACCAAGCTTCTCTCTTTACATCATCAACATTTTAATCCACATTTGTCATCAATTGAAATGAATGGCTCTCGTCTTCAGGAGGCCTCAAGTTTTGACAAGCTTCTGGGCTTGACCATTACTCCTGATCTTAAATGGAACACGTATATCAAATCTGTTGCCAAGGCCGCTGGAAAAATGGTGGGATCTTTCTATCGATCCAGTAGATATCTCACTGCTGATGCTATTCTCTATCTATATAAGAGCCAGGTACGTCCAAGGATGGAATACTGTTGCCACATCTGGGCAGGAGCTGCTAGAAAGGACTTGTCCTGCCTTGATAGAGTTCAAAATAGACTTCGTAGCCTCGTAGGAGATGTCCTTTTCTCCTCCTTACAACCTCTATCTCACAGAAGAGATGTTGCGAGTTTGTCTCTGATGTATCGTTATTTTCATGGAAAGTGTTCAACTGAGCTTCAATCTATGGTCCCCCCTCGCCAAACTTTCACAAGAAACACTCGTCTAGCTGTAAACACTATCAATAATTTCCCCCACTCTTTATCTGTGCCTAAACCTAAACATAGATTCCATGAACAAAGCTTCTTTCTTAGAACTGCACGCCTGTGGAATTGTCTTCCGTTTTCCTGCTTTCCAGCTGACTACAATATGGTTGTGTTCAAGTCTAAGGTAAATAAGTTCTTGATGAGCCGTTCCATATAAGTTATTAAATTTACCAAATTTTCATTACTAATGATTACTATATTGACCAACTTCTACTGTACACTCTTTAACCCTTATCCTTGAGTGGCCTCTGGGCCTTGATAATGTGGTGATGCCTTTGTAAAAAAAAAAAAAAAAAAAAAAAAAAAAGATAAAAATCAACAAATTATTTATTCAAATCCGTGTTATTATTAATACAGTAATTATAGAATTAAGTCTATTGGTAAATTTATCCATTCTATCTCTTCTGAGAGAAGAGCCGTTGTAAGTCTTTTTTCAGTCTACCATTAATTTCATGGAATGCTCAAGTGAGTTTAAATCTATGGTCATCACTGTAGAAGCTTCACAAAAAGCTTGTCTGGCCACAACAACTGTCAGTTTCTCTCTTTTTTCTCTCTATCTCACACACAGACACACACACACACTCTCTCTCTCTCTCTCTCTCTCTCTCTCTATATATATATATATATATATAGAGAGAGAGAGAGAGAGAGAGAGGGAGAGAGAGTCCATCTATGAATTCTGACGATGCTAGTTGGATATTTCCTCTCTTTGGGGATCTTCCTCTAGTTGAAACAATATGTAAACTCATTCTGGACTCACAGTAATAAATTTCTTATATACTGCTCTGGCTACACATTGAGCACTCAATTCCGGTTTTTTCACCACTGGTATATTATATATATATATATATATATATATATATATATATATATATATATATATTGAAACATGAGAGTGCATAATAATTAAATACTTTAAGGATGATTATCTTTGGTTTCATATAATCATATATTTGTACATTCCCCCTGTCTTTGACATTTATCAAAATGAGGATATTCGATTTAGAAAGGCTATATAAAGAACTGTAAGCTAATCTGATTATCTACAGGATAGATGCAGGTAGATGTATCCATTTGTTCGCTGAACGACTTTATGGAGCCAGACAAGAAATATTTCAACTGGTATGTTTAATTCTCCCAATGTAACATCTACACAATAAATGTGATAAATGAAAAAGTTTGGCGCAATGGTAACAGTTGCGGGCTGCGAGCGCGACGTGTTTGAGAAACGTTCTGTCAGAATACTACCGCATACTTATTTTTTTTTAATTCTAATTCACCCCGAACAAGTCATTTTACACTTGGACGTAAGTGGTATATATTTAAGCTCATGTCGACAAGTACTTTGTAGGGAGGGAGGCAGCGAGATATCCGGCTGCATTACGTTTAAATTTCTACATGTTACTATAGTTAGGGAATCAGGAAACAGAGAGGGATTTCCAAAGACTAGCAGCTTGAACGTTAGATAGAAGGCTTTTCTGAATCTAGGGGTTCGTACAGTGAATAGGTGAGATTTTGCTGTTTGTCGGATAAGTTGGGGATATTTACGTCGCAAGGGCACTGGCGTTACAAGTTCAGCAGATCACGTTTTATTAAAGTACTTGTAAATAAGGCAAAGGGATGCAACGGTGCGACGATGGGGCAGGAAGAAAATCTTAGCCGATAGTGCGGGACTTATTTGATTGGGGACCTCTTTCAATCTTTCTAAATCGAAAGCCGAGTCGTAGAGACACAACGACTTATGTGGCAATAATGCTTTTTGCATGTGCGAATGGTGAATTTAAATAGGTACAGGATAGCATCAAGTGTGAGAATTGTTTAGACTGATAAAGAGATCAACTATTTTTTCAGCAGGATTTGCAATGACTGCAATGTATTTGTTTCAATTAATGCGGTCTCTAGATGTTAAACCGGCGAATTTAAACAATGAACTCTAAGATAAAGGTCTATCAGTCATGACAATCGAGAATGGCATTACTAACCGCGTCATCTTTGTTTCATTTTTATTTTTTTCACTTTGTTTTTGCTGGGGATGGGGCATTCTACCGAATGCCAAACATTCTCCCGTCAGTATATACCACTATCAGCCGGTCACTGAGGTGTGACCGACAGACGTGTTATAGTAAATGTCTTAAAGCGGTCTCATGAAGATATGAAGATGGGCCAGTCATTAGGGTCTGTGTAGCAAGAAGAAAATCATACCTGAGATGTTGGATCTGGGTGTGGCTCCTTTCTTTTCTCAAGATGATCTCTTCACCCTGGTGGCATTCTGGTTGGAATCTTCATCTCTTTATCCTCAGGGCCGCCTTTCGACTTCAGACATTTATGAAGGCATTCATGGCAGACACAAGAAAAATGACACGCGACACAATTGTAATATACATAAGGTATAACTAACTATTTTATTTTACAAAATATATATTACAATGCATATTACAATTCATTTTTACAGTTAAAACTGGATGATAGGGTTTTCGAAGCTAACTAACCTACCCTAACTAGTGTTGAGGGAGGGGGTGCCCCCCCTAATTTACGGAGAAACAGGCTATGCGTCCTCACATCATGGTGGCCATTCAGGAAAGAGACAGAAAGATAGCAAGGGAATTATGGGAAGGGATTTCTTTGTATCTGTACGCCCATGGACAATTTACCACCCGTCCATGCTGCAGAGTGTGTTAGAAACAGTGGCACAAGGAAATAGTGCCACATCCCTCCCTATGCAATCCGAAATTTATGAGTATTCATAAATTTCAGAAGTCCCTAATTTTCCGTGAATGGTGCGTCAACCGGCCGTCAGCAATCAATGTCCCCATGCTCTACGTTCCATCAGGAACTCAGTGAAGCAAGTTATCTTTTTCCACCAGGCTCCTGGTAGACTGGTATACTGCTTCAAATACCAGAGAGGGTAATCATCCTCGCCCTCCATCGAGGCAATGGCATCATGATTTCAGTAACTGGATTTACACTTTCTTAAGCAACCAGTATAATTTTTTTTAACAAAGCCGGATTTTACGTCAGTTCATCACACCGAGCTATACATATTTCACTAAGCCGGATTCTCCGTTTATCACGCCGACCTATACGTATTTCACTAAGCCGGATTTTACGTGAGTTTATCACGCCGACCTATACGTATTTCACTAAGCCGGATTCTACGTGAGTTTATCACGCCGACCTATACGTATTTGACTAAGCCGGATTCTACGTGAGTTTATCACGCCGACCTATACGTTTTTTAATTTAGTCTGCATAACATTATTTTCGTAACTGGATTTACCCTCCCTTCAGCAACCAATATAATGTATTTTAACCAAGTCGGAGTTACGTGACCTCATCACGCCGACCTATATGTATTCCAAGTTATTACTTCAGTTACTGGACTTAAGCTCTCTTCAGCAACCAGCATAATGTATTTTAAATAAGTCGGGGTTACGTGACCTCATCACGCCGACCTAAATGGATTTAGTAAAACCTCGGTCTTCAGAGGTTCTAATCCAATTTAATTCTGTTAGAGCAAGGAGTCTGCCGCCGAGCGACCAATAAAAACTATCCACCACGGAATATTTATTAATTATATAAAGAATTAATTAAGAAGGGCACTCAGCCTTCATGAGTTAGAATACTCAATTAGGGGGGAAAAATTCCAAAAATAAACAATTCAGAAACCTGGTATACATTAAATCAATGAAATAGGGTATTAACATTTTTTTTCTTAAAAAAAGAAAACATTTTTTAAAAAATCATTTCAGAGCACCTCAGTCACAATTAGAATTTGTTTACACAATGCAAACGCATTACAAGTTATTACATCCATAATTAACTTTTTCCCAAATTTCAGGGTACATTTAAAAAGTATGCGTATTTTTTTCAAAACTTGATTTACAAAAGATCATTAAAATTTCATTCCCAAATTTAAAAATTATTTCAAGTATTTTGGTTCATCGTTAAAATCAATTTATGTTAGTTAACTTCTTTCCAAAGTAATTCGCATTATTTTAAAAACAATCTTCTCAAAAGGTCATAAACTTCGAATAGACCCATTTTTCGTAATACAATTCAAAAATTATTCTAAACATTTGGTTCATTATTAAAATTAATCTTCCTAAAAGATCATAGAAAATTCATTTTGAATCACAATGAGATTCAGAGACATCCCAAAACTTTTTCATTTCGTAATTATTATTTTTAAAATTCAGTGTACATTTAAAGTTAATTAATTGATTCTTAAAAATCATTTTCTTATAGACCATTATCAAGGTCATTTCGAATTCAGAAACTTTTCACGTTAATTAACTTTTTTTTCAAAGTAATTATTTTATTATTTAAAAGCAACTCTTTTCCTAAACTCACTCACAAGGATTATTTCGAATTAATAAACTCCCGCCACACCTGAGAGTCACATTAGTTAACGACCAGTTTTGTATAGTTAACAGCTCGAAAAAATTAAAGTTTCAATTAAAGAGAGATCTTTCTATACTGAGGAAATCTTTTTTTTTTCTTAAGAATTAATTCAATTTTACGTATATACTCCTCAGTCAATATTTTAGGGACCCCTATCATCGGTCCAATTTCAAATAAATCTTCAATTAAAGAATTCGCTCGAATAATTCTTCCTTAAAAATAATCTAGAATTCAGGAAAATTTCTTTGGTTAGTCAAATAATATTTCCTAAGAAATTATAAAAAATTCAGAGAATATTCGAAATGTAATAGCATAATTTTTCTTAAAGAAAACTATGAAAATTTCAGAGAACTCTTAAAAATTAACGTAATCATGTAACAGTTGGTTTTTCCAAACACGCGAAGATTTCAAAAACGTACTTCAAGTTCTGTTTGAATAATTGTCTCTGTTTTTATTTTTAATAAAAAAACAATTGAAGACATCATTTAATGTAATTTAACGAAGCATAAATAAGTTTGTTCTTTAAACTTGGTAGAAAAATTTAAAAAACTCCAAGTTAATTCGTTATTATATGCCCGCCTGCAATCAGCCATGGGGGTTTAGCTATACAATCATTAAAACGCAAGAGTAGAGAAAGAGAATGAGGGGAAAAAGAAGGGGATAGAGGCAGAGCGATGCCATTACACACCCCACCACCCTCATAACACCATTACGTAATAACAAAAAAAAATCTTCGACGATTTTAAAGGTCACTCTCTCGTCCTCACAGGTAAGGGAAGAAGAGAGAGATAGAGAGAAGAAGAGAGAGAGAGAGGCAGGTAGCGTTGTTCTACCACCCATCCCTCAATACCCTCACAGACACCATGACGAGGTCATCTTCGTTTATAATTCCCATGTGCGGCCATTGTTTTAAACAAATGAGTGACAGGTTTACACGAGTTTTAAAAAAATAACAAAATAGAAAAACAATCTTATTTTGAACAATTTTGTAAAATCCATTCTCACACAAAACTTTCATATTATCTAACCCCAATTTTTTTTTTGCCAGTAACATTTTTTTCTTCTTTTCTTTTTAAACAGACAAAACATTAATAAAAAACATTATCAATTAAAAAAAAGTCCCCTTATGTTTCAGCGTTAATTATTACCTAACCTGAAAAAAAAACACATCAACTGTTCGTGGAACACAGTGCCGAAATAAAGTTCCATTTTCTCAAATACAACTAAAAAAAGTCATTAAAATTCTACAAAGTTCTTACATTTGAAAAGTCAAAAGCAATTTTTTAAAAAAGTCCTATATTTTTATAAACCTGAAAAGAAGATCAGATAAAAAAATGTCAGGTATCCTTTTTTCTTTCTTTTTTTCTCTTTTAAATTTATTTTTCGAGCTTCGTGTTTGAAGGATTTTTTTCTTCTTTGTCTTTCATGTAATAACAATATTCAAAGATATACACACATAAAGATATATATATTGAGAGAGACAGAAAGAGAGAAAGCGTGAGAGAGAAAGAGATATTGCATATTCTAGAGAAACTTTTTTCGTCTCCATTTTATTTATTTATTTTTTTTTGTAGGACACATTTCTTACTTTTTTTTTTCGAAGGGTTACTTTTAATACTCTTTTTTTAAAATCAATCTTTTGTAAACTGTTTTTTTTTTGTAGGTGCAAGGCAATTTTTTTTCAGGTTCTGAATTTTCTTTTTGAGTGCGTTTTTTTTTGTGCGCGTGTGTACTGGTCTGCCATTTTTTTTTAAATTTTGCCAGCAATAATAGTTTTTTTCCGTTTTTAAAGACCGTGGACCATTTTTTTATTCGATTCGTCTAGTGGTCATTATTTTTGGTTGTGCCGTGGGTTTAAGGGTCGAAATTATTTCCATGCTGGGAAACAATATATCCTGGTCAGGGCACCATTTATACCACTATCAGCCGGTCACTGAGGTGTGACCGACAGACGTGTTATAGTAAATGTCTTAAAGCGGTCTCATGAAGATATGAAGATGGGCCAGTCATTAGGGTCTGTGTAGCAAGAAGAAAATCATACCTGAGATGTTGGATCTGGGTGTGGCTCCTTTCTTTTCTCAAGATGATCTCTTCACCCTGGTGGCATTCTGGTTGGAATCTTCATCTCTTTGTCCTCAGGGCCGCCTTTCGACTTCAGACATTTATGAAGGCATTCATGACAGACACAAGAAAAATGACACGCGACACAATTGTAATATACATAAGGTATAACTAACTATTTTATTTTACAAAATATATATTACAATGCATATTACAATTCATTTTTACAATTAAAACTGGATGATAGGGTTTTCGAAGCTAACTAACCTACCCTAACTAGTGTTGAGGGAGGGGGTGCCCCCCCCCTAATTTACGGAGAAACAGGCTATGCGTTCTCACATCATGGTGGCCATTCAGGAAAGAGACAGAAAGATAGCAAGGGAATTATGGGAAGGGATTTCTTTGTATCTGTACGCTCATGGACAATTTACCACCCGTCCATGCTGCAGAGTGTGTTAGAAACAGTGGCACAAGGAAATAGTGCCACAAGTTACTCTAACCGAAATATCTTTTTAAGCTTGCAACTGTCCCTTTAAGTGCTATTGCTTGTATTTCTCTTGCACTTAGTTCACTGGGTATATTCGCCAAATAGCTTTTTTTATAATTCTTTTTCATTAGCCCGGTTACCCTATAATGACATTATATGAGTGGTACCTTCTTACGATTACAGTTTATTTTCATGTCGTACATAAGTCCTTGATATTTTGTTACCCCCCTCTCTCTCCCTCTTCTACCTCTCTCTCTCTCTCTCTTTCTCTCTCTCTGTTCTGTTAAGGCTAGTATCATTAAGAACGCTTACTTCAACTAGGTTTGCCATTTTTTTCCTCGTGTTCCATATAACTATGTCAGGCTTTATAGCCCCATTTTCTAGCTATGTAACTGTAGGAATTCCATAGCTATAATGTATGACTTATTTCCAACTGTTCTTTCTGGTAAACATGTTCCCAAGACTTGCTATTGCATCGGATATTCAAGGTTTCACAGATTTTCAAGTAAAGATATTTATACATTCCATTGTATCGCATTGAAAAATAGCCGTCCCCCAACAGGACTTTACAACTGGATGTCAGGTGGCTCACACTCTCTACTTCTGTTTGACAGAACCTGCACTTGTTGTTATTGCTGAGACCACTCATCTTTTCTTCTTTGGAGTTTGAGATTAAAAAATAGTTTAAACTAGATTCGCATGTCTTGTTTGTGCAACACGTCGACGAGTACGTAAACATCTCAATCGCACGAGACTTCTTTCAATACAATTGATTTCGACTATGAGCAACTAATAGTACCTGTTCTGATGCTGCGTTTAGTATTTATAGTGAAATCAGAGTACTTCCACATTCAGACCACTTTTTTGTTCCAATTCAGAGTTCACTTTTTTGGGTGGCTAGAATTTTTTTTTTTTATATATATTAAAACCCTAACTGCCCTTCTGGATCGGAAAGAGTTAATAGGGACGGATAAGATTTTATGTCTATTCTTGCATTGTTTCTAATAGTCTTTGTCCCATATTTGTCACCAATCTAAAAAATCCCGAGATCTCTCGTTGTGAACTATGCAAACTTGCTTCACTGTAACTTCCCAACGAAAGCCTCAAAACAAAATAAAGTTAAAATAAAAATGTAATCGTTATAATGGTCTCCTACACAAAAATATACACATGCCTTTATTATAATAAATACAGGGAGGTTTTTACTGTTAATCAAATTACGTCATTTTTATATTCGAAAAAAAATTTAGCCTTGCGGAAAACGGAAAATACAATGGTCTCGTTGGTTAGTAATGTTCTTTAAGGGATATATTGAATATTGTTGAATAGAGATTACTACTGAACTATTTTCCTTAATTTTCATGAAATTGCATTTGCCTTTTGAAATTTATTAATATTTTTCTCATTCATAAAAGCCAACTTCTACTTGAGCATTAGAGTTAATGCAATGAAATGATGACCAGTTGGGAGATGGAGAACTTTGTATGACAAAAATTAGTTGATTTATAATTTGAAGACGTGCATGTTGTGAACTGCAGGGACACAGTTCTACGTTAGTACGCTCTAAAGCTTTTCTTTTTAATAATTTTTTCATGCAAGAAGAGCGAAGTATGGTATACAAATGAGTTTGAAAGTGTCACAATTGGTAAACCAAACAAGATGGCGGCTCAGTCTATCACGTTCTAGAGAAATAATCGTGAAATGTTTTTTTACATAGGCATCACCACTTTTCAAGGCCAAGAGGCCACTCGAGGATGAAGGTTAAAGGGCGTACAGTAGAAATTGAACAATATAGTCATCGTTAATAATGGAAATTCGGTAAATGTTGTTAGAAGCATCGTATCGATTAAACTAATCTACATCATTGCACTTCAGTTATAAACACAGACAATTCTAAAAATATATGCGAAATTCGAATCGGTTCGGGCTAAATTTGAAACTCCTTTATCAATGATTACTTTGCTCCCACCTCTGCCATGTTTGTTTGGAATTGATCTGTCGCTGAATGGAATTAAGATTGCATTGTTTTTTTTCTCTTCTACACTTGCGCTTGCTGTTGAATATGAATTGCGATTTGACTAATCCTCTAGTGTTTTCGTCGTCGGGACGGAGGCGTTATAGCACAAACTCGACTGTCAACCAAACGAATAGGATTATAATGAATGGCCCTCTTGATAGACTTCCGATGATCAAATTAGTGCAAGTTTCCATCTTCATTACGAAAGAGAACTCTTCTAATTTGATAGATTCTTCGGACAAATGTGCGAAACGAATGGAAGTGTGAGCGCGTAGGTAAATATTTTTGAAACACAAAATACAACCATTCGAAGTCATTTATATCAGCAGGATAAACAGCTATGTAAGACTGCATTAATGAATAAACAAACAGATACAAACTGATATTTATATGTTTATGTAGATGAATATTATCATCGTCATTGGCAAGAGATTAGACAGTTGTAGTTTTTAGAAGGAAGTGCACGAGAATAAATGCCATCTGGCCTACAAAAGAATGTGTTAGGGCATCGTCTTATTTGCGAACTGGGCGCTCCAAACAACAAACAAAAAAATCACTTCTCAGATGCAAAGTTTTGGGAGGTTGGCCTGGTGAACTAAATAGAAGCATAATTCCGATAGCAATAACACACCTGTCTGAATAATTTATATCATAATGCTATAATATAGGTACGTAGATATGTAAGAAATCTGACGAATATATCAGTAGATAATTTACATTTAGAAATGTGTGTGTAAACACATATACACACACAAACCTATATATAGTCTGTTTATCATACAAACATCACTGATTGCATATGTGCATACCTGTTTCAGTGAAATCCCAATGCAAGGATAACACTTCATCAGATCAAAAAGGAATCGAAATGGAAGTTAGAAATTACATTAGTTTTATAAGATATTTGGATTTGATTAACATTCAGGAAAAAGGGGTGTATACTTTGTGAATGGGAGCAGAGCTCTGATTCCACTGAAGCATGTATACATATATGTAACCAATAATGTTTATATAAGAAACATATGTACCAGCCCTGTCCTGTATTGAGCACTCTTTAATAATCACGTAAGTTTTTGTTTTTTTTTTGGATTAAGATCTAGGACACCAATCGATACAAGCATTATATATATATATATATATATATATATATATATATATATATATAATGCATATGTATATGCATATACGTATATAGTTTATAGGTTCACCATACACGTGTTTGGCTCATTAGCGAGACTGCCTCATGCATATGTAATCGGAATTCTATCTGAATTTCAAAGTATTCTATGTTTCCTTTTCCTCTCAGCAGAGGACAGAAAAAAATCAGCAAATTATATTTGTAGCAAAAATAATTATTTTCGCCCCTCGGATTACCCTGTAAGAATATTTATGCAAGCTGGAATATTATCCGCGGTTTCTTTTTTATTATTTTTTTGCATATCTCACTCATTGTTATATAAGGACATATACATCCTTGCACTTTATAACTATAATAAATTGCGGTTTCACTTAACGCCATCACCAGCCAATTCTAGCATTGCTACAAATATAATTTGCTGATTTCATTCTGTCCTCTGATGAGGAGAATAGCAAGAATAGTATTCTTTGAACCTCCGCGGAATAAGGACTTTGTAAATTTTTTTTTTTGGTTTATTCAGCCGAACAATAAATTTTGATTGTAAACGTGAACGTACAGTTTAATATTCCTTCTCATATAATAAGCTCTACTCTCTATGTGTATTGAGCCTGGAATTAAATTTTCTATATATAAATAATGGTATCTATAATAGATTGAGGTTTACCATCTCTTATATCATATAAACATTACATCTTTTTTTGATTTCATTATATATAAACATAAATCAATATATATATGTATATATATATGCATATATACATATATATATATATATATATATATATACATATATATGAAATTCTAGTCATTCAATAAATTTAAAAATTTATGATGCAAAATGGTTAAATTTTAAATCAAAACATTTGTATTATTCTATGTAAGACAAAGAATGCATTCGAAATATTATAACTCCTTATCCTATAGGATGTCCATGTCTATCATTTTTTCAGGTTAATCACAGGTTCTCAAACCAGTTGATTCTTAGATAATTTATTCTGAAGTATATATATATATATACATATATATATATACTAGCATTTCAGCCCGGCGTTGCCCGGGTGTTTGGAGGTGTATGCTGAGCAAAAAAAAAAGAGTACATTTTTTTTTAATTTGACCCCTATCATGACCCCTTAAAATTTATAGTTTCGGGCTCAAATCACTTTATTAAGTAAGATCCAGGTTCAAGGAACTTATATCTAAAATTTCAAGTGTCTAGAACACGAAAATCTTCAGAACTTATAAAATTCAAGATTTTTTCAGGGAATGAATTATTAGAAATTCGATCTTTTTAGAATATTCCTTCTCTGAAATTTCAATATATATAAAATACTGCTAATAAGAAGTTCAATGTTTTACATGCTATGTTAAATATTATTTTCTAATTTACGATTCAAAATACGTATCTGAACACTTATAGAACAGAACAGTGTTTCAATACACGACCAAATAAAACATAATCGTAAGGATAAAGACAAAACATTGAAATCTTAAATACATTAAAATTCAAGTGATAAGTCATCTCCCTCTCAGTACAGACCAATAAGTCTCCTTTTGTGTTATGAGTAAGTTGCTGGAACCAATATTAAATAGAGAAATAGTCAACCACCTCAGCAGGAATAACCTTCTTAGTGACACACAATATGGTTTCCGCTCTGCAAGATCTACCGCAGATGTGCTGACGGTTATATCCCACAGGATTAGTGAATCTCTTGACAAAGGCTTCCTTTCTAGGGCAATTGCTCTTGACATATCAAAGGTATTCGACAAGGTATGGCATAAGGGTCTACTTCACAAAATTTCCAGCTACGGTATAACTGGAAATGTTTTCTCAATCATTAAATCATTTCTCTCCGATAGGTTCATAAGAGTAGTGGTAGATGGACAAAAATCGGAGGCCTGCAATATAAATGCTGGAGTCCCTCAGGGGTCAATCCTGGGTCCAACTCTCTTCCTGATCTACATCAATGACCTCCCTAAACACATACTTAAATCATTCGTTGACATCTATGCTGATGACACGACCATCTACGGCAACACATCAAAGGCTGTAAATCACAAAGTTCTCTCTGATTCTCTCTCCTCTGATCTCGAGCGCGTGGTTCAGTGGGGGAAGATGTGGCTGGTTACCTTTAATGCATCCAAAACCAAACTCCATCAACGCTCTGATCCCCAGCTGGCATCAATTGTGATGGATGGCTCTCGTCTGGGTGAGGCCCCATGTTTTGACAAACTTCTGAGTTTGACCTTTACTCCTGATCTGAAATGGAACACGTACATCAAGTCTGTTGCCAAGGTCGCTGAAAAGATGGTGGGATCCTTCTACCGCTCCAGAAGATATCTCACTACTGATGCAATTCTCTATCTATATAAAAGCCAAGTACGTCCAAGGATGGAATACTGTTGCCATATCTGGGCAGGAGCTTCCAAAAACAGCCTATCATGCCTTGACGGAGTACAAAATAGACTTCGTGGTTTAGTGGGGGATGCCCTTTTCTCTACCCTGCAACATCTCTCCCACAGAAGAGGCGTTGCGAGCCTATCCTTGTTTTATCGTAATTTTCATGGCAGGTGCTCGTCTGAACTTTAATCCCTGGTCCCCCTCGCCAATCTTTCACGAAAAACATCCGTCTAGCTGAATCCACTGTGAAAAATTTCCCCCACTCTATATCTGTACCTAAATCAAAACGCGGATTCCATGAACAAAGCTTCTTTCTTAGAACTGCACGCCTGTGGAACTCTGTTCCGTCTGCCTGCTTCCCTCCGGACTACAACTTGGATGTCTTCAAGTCCAATGTTAACAAATTCGGGATGAACCGCCCCCCTAATTAAACACTTCATCAAATCTCCACACTAACGTAATGTACTTGCAATAACCCTTATCCCTGAGTGGCTTTCGGGCCTTGATAAGTGGTGATCACTGTGTAAAAAAAAACATACTTAAGTGAGCCGAAAAGAATAAGAGATATCTTTTGGTACTCAAATTCTTTTTACAATAATTAAATCGTATCATTTACAAAAATATAATTTATTTAATCTAGAGTCTGATAAATAATCCATATGGTTATTTATAAATATATTCTGAGATGTTATAGTGGTTGCTGTACCGCGCGTACGTATAGATATTGATTTCCTCGTGTAAACTGGAATATAATATTTAAAACAGTAATTAGGCAGTTTTCTTACCGTGCAATTGTGGTTATTTCTAGTCACTGTTACAAGGAGATGAACAAGTTTAAAAGTTTAACTCTGATCTGTTTTCGCAGATTAATAAAATATGAAGTAGAATTAAAATATTTGTGTTATTTCATTCTTAGAGCTGTAACACACATGTTTGCCTTCTTTTCATTTTTTTATATATTTAGTTTTGTTTTCAATTATTTATTTTTTATTAATTTATCTAATATTAATCTTTGTTTTTTTCTCGTCCCTATCATTATTTATTTCCTGATTCTTAATGCGCTTACATTCTGGGTTTCATTCTGATGCCTCTATTTCTTTATTTCAATACAAAAACATCCACCCACCCTTTTCTTCTCTTCTAATATATTGAACACCATTTCCTGTCTTATTTTAATTTAATTAAATTTTATTTCTACTTCTATAATTATTACCTGTATTTTTGCAACATGTAATATGACCTCCTCATAATAAGTGTGTATAAGGCTGAATACTTGAGATATTTTCATTAACGACTAAGCTTTTATATATGCCATATCGCACTGAGAGTTCTCAAGTTACAATGAACTACTGACCGAAACATGCCCGTGAATACGTAACGACATATTAATGATTATGTAAAACCAATTAAAAGTATATATTGCCACTTCGGTATTCAGCACTCTTATATTAACCCATTAAAAATTAGTAAACCTGGAATAGTATATATATATATATATATATATATATATATATATATATATATATAGTCATCCACATACAGTACTGTTTCGCTGTTTCACAGCTCATCAGTGCGGCTAGACAGGATCCTACCTCAAGCCAGGATTGAAACCCGACCGTTTGTACGGCAGTCAAGGCTCCTAACCATTACGCTATTGGCGGCTGCTTGAACGAGTAGTGAGTTTAACGATGTTTTAATATCGTCTGAAATACCTCCGCTCGATTTGTTTACACAAAGAGCGTCGCTTATATGCTAATGGTAATTCGTGTTTCACTTCTCAATATGCTCAACTCAAGGTGAGGAGCACTATAGTCATCCACATACAGTACTGTTTCGCTGTTTCACAGCTCATCAGTGCGGCTAGAGAGGCAACTACCTCAAGCCAGGATTGAAACCCGACCGTTTGTGTGTGTATATATATATATATATATATATATATATATATATATATATATATATATATATATATATATATATATATATATATATATATATATTAAATTAATTTATACAAACATTGATGGTTTCATATGTGCATACATGTTTCTGTAATCACCCACGTTGGGGGATTACGTCTTCAGGCCAAGAATTATTGTCGATAACTGATATTTCAAACAAAAACATTTTCTTATTTCGTTTACAAAGTTAGAATGTAACATGGGTGGGGGTTATGAGCCGGGATAGGATAATTGAGGTCTTTGAAGATAATAAACATCTTCTTTTGTTTTGTTTTTTTTTTGTTTTTTATATTACCCTTTTAGGTTTATCTATCCCATCTTTTGGTTTTTACGGCATAAGGTAATTGAGAATTTAGTATATTTGTCTCGCAGTCAGTAAATTAAAAATATTCCTTGTGGCCATTGAGTACTGACCGGTGTCTTTCAATCCACACACACACACACACACACACACACACACACACACACACACACACACACATACACACACACACACACTTGAAGCAAACATACGCTTATACCTATACTCAGTTGATATACACTGTTCGCTGTATTTTACTCACACACGCACTGAAAACAAACAATAACTATAACGACACACAAGAATAAAATTAAAATTAAAATAAATAAAATAAAATAAACATAAATAAACAAATAAACAAATAAAAATAAAAAAATAAAAATATAAAAATAAAAATAAACATAAAACACCGGAAGTTATCAACCTCATCATAAATATATATATACATGCACGTATAACCACCTTTGATAGACCCGTGTATATATACACACATACACTCATGAACAAAAAAAATGGGCCAGGAAAGAAATTTACAATTTATTGCACAAAAAGCTGCATTACACAAAATGCAATTAAATAATAAACGAAAATGATAAAGAGCAAGATATTTACTTTAATAAAAACTTAGTTTGGAATGGAATTGCCCTTAGATCTTTTTAAAAGATCAATTCTTTTTATCATGCTCTCAACCAACTTGGAGCACTGTGAAGAGGAGATGTTATTCCATTCTCTTTGTACTGCTTCCCATAATTTTTCTTTGTTGGAAAAAGTTTTTCTAACTAATGCACGAGATATTATAGCCCAAATATTTTCCATTGGGTTTAAATCTGGGCTTTGGCCAGGCCAAAACATCACATCAATTGAATTATTAGTAAGCCACTTCTTTGTGACTTTTGCTTTGTGTGCAGGGGCATTATCATGTTGAAAAATAATGTCATTGTTCATTTCTAACTTCTGGATGCTTGGTAATAGACCTCTTTCTAATATTTGAATGTATTCTTTGGCATTAATTGACGTATCACATCTGATAATTTCCCCAACTCCTGCAGCAGAAAAGGTCCCCCATACCATTATTCCTCCGTTTCCATGTTTTACTGTGGCTTTTATGCAATTCGGTGAAAACCTTTCTCCGGATCTTCGAATGCAATGTTCAGGGGCATCACTGGCAAGGCAAAATCTTGATTCGTCCGACCAGAAAACATTTCTAAACCAATCTGCATCTTTCGTACCATAACATGATGCAAATGTCTTTCTGTCGCTGACGTTTTTCTTAGTTAAAAAAGGTTTTTTTGCACATCTTTTTGATGAAAATCCCATTTCCTTCATCCTTCTGGATATTGTCACTCTAGAAAGAGAATTTCCTTTTGCTGTTTCGAATTGTTTGCTATGGTCAACATAAGTTTTTTTGCGATCCTTCAAAACGGTCATTTTAAGCCTGTGATCGTCCTTCATTGTGGATGCTCTGGGGCGACCAGAACCAACTTTCCTGCTCACTGTGCCTTCAATTTCGAACCTTTGCCCAATTCTCTTCACAGCTGAAAGAGATGTTGCCACCTTTTCTTCTTTCAAAATGTCGAAAATCTGCTTGTAAGTCAAAATTGCTTGTCGTAATCCTGCAATTCGGTTTTTAAGTTTTTCGTCAAGATGTCGTCTTACTTTTCTTGGACTCATCTTTAATACTAATAATCTGAAAAATACTAAATAACAGCTAATTATTAGCAAACAAGCGATAAAAATTTAAAAAATTGTTTTCTTTTCAATTTCAATCATGGACCATTTTTTTTGTTCCAATTTTAATCATGGCCCATTTTTTTTGTTCACGAGTGTACACATACATAGATACATAATGCTCACATACAGTTATAATCTGTTTATATTTATACTCACATACGCAGTTATATAAATGCACCGACCCTCAAAGGCATACATCCATGCACATACCTGGATATCATATATAATGACTGTTATTATACCAAAACTAATAATGTTAATCCCACTAACAATCCCAATAATAATAATTTCTATAATATTGATAATATAAATAACACCAACAATATCAATAATAACAACAACAATAATAAGACTGTCGATTGGGAACTTATATATATATATATATATATATATATATATACATATATATGAAATTCTAGTCGTTCAATAAATTTAAAAATTTATGATGCAAAATGGTTAAATTTTAAATCAAAATATTTGTATTCTATGTAAGACAAAGAATGCATTCGAAATATTATAACTCCTTATCCTAAACGTCTGTGTGTGTGTCTGGTCACGAGTCTCCTATATGGTTGACTGTTATAGAAAGCTGATCCCATATAATGATAGAAGATGTATCGAGACCCAGGAATGGGTATGTTCGATCTGGCTGAATGGTGGTTGATAAAAATTGTGGGGTCTGCGTTCGCGCCTGGTCCACAAAGTATGGAAATAAAAACTTTAAAAATTTAAAAATAAACGTATACAAGTGTTTTTGATATAGATGTACATAATAATACTTTGATAAGTATGTTTTAACTTAAATAGGGATGGTATAATAAAATTGTGGGGTCTGCGTTCGCGCCTTGCCTCCATGGAATGGAAATAGGCACAAACATTAATAAAGACCTTTCATATCTATCAGCGTAAGTGTACTTTGATAATTATGTCTCAGTTAGAAGAAATATGGTATGATAAAATTATGGGGTGTTCGTTCGCGCTTGACCTTCATAGAATTTAAATATGTCACAAAGTTTAACAAGGTATTGTAATATATATCCACAGAATATTGTGATATGTGTTTCAGTGTGAACAAGTATGGTATAATAAATTATTAGGTTTATCTATTCAATTTTTACTTTCATCATATTTTGCTTTGGTTCTGATACCCCTAATTCGAAGCTATCTCTTTAAAACCCTTCCTTTTCATAACCTATCATACTTTCATAAATCAGAGTCAATTGTCTGTAGGCTGTAAACGACAGGAAGTTTTGTTAGTATATATATATATATATATATATATATATATATACATATATATATATATATACATATATATATATATACTAAAGTCAGTGTTCTGTTGTTTGTCCAAGGGTTTGCCATCATATCTAGGAAGGAAAAAGAAAAAATGTATAAATTCTGAGGATAGTCTTTCCTCCAAATAGCTAAATCAAATAAACAATTGTTTGCTTTCATAATATTGCCTTGTAATTTGGTTGTAAAATATATTTTGTGGTAATGTATATATATATATATATATATATATATATATATATATATATATATATATATAGGACTTTTATACCAAGGTATTTGGAGGACTAATGACTAAGTCTATATGTCTATATTGTCCAATATATATATATATATATATATATATATATATATATATATATATATATATATATATATATATATATATATATATACATATATATATATATGGTAAAGAGAGTGCTCAATACTATTGCAGAGCAAATAAAAGGTAAACAGAATGCTCAACAATATTGCAGAGAAAATATGCGTTTTATTTTTTATTACCGTTTTATCCGTTCAGTTTCATATATTTCGGTTGGCGGACCATATTAACGATCCATCAGCCTCGTCAGATCTTACAGAAATGGCTATTATTATTTGGAATAACGATTTTTAAAGAAATACGAGAGAAAAAAGAGGAAAAAAGAAAGAGGGGAAGAGAAAAAAGGGGGCCGGAGATCAACAATAATTAAGTTTTGAAATTTAAAATACATTAGATTTTAGTGTGTGAGGGGGGTAGTAAATTCAGCTAGAGACCATTTTCTGTACGCTGTTTTTAAACCCAGTCAACGATGGCTACTTTTGCTAGTATATATATATATATATATATATATATATATATATATATATATATATATGATGCATATTTCTCTTTGTCCGCAATTTAAATGTGTACACAATATACACACGCTCACAAAATAATGTTGATACTTTAAATTTATTGACTTATTTAATCAAAGCCTCAACATTAAAATGTAAGCAGAATTAACTAACATTATTCAGAATCCTGCACATTCAATGAATACCCTTTTTAAATATTACAAAATCTAGTTTAATAATTAGTTCGATGGTATAAATTTGTGGCAATAGAATTGTTTTCATCGTTCTAGTATATTGTAAAAGGTCGATTTATTTCATTTATGTTAATTCAATTTATATTTAATTTCATTCGATTCCATATATAAAGAGATGGCAACATTTTCGTTTAAAACCGGAAGTGAGTAATTTCCTGTTTGAACGTTGAAAGATATTTTCATAAACACTAAAAGATGGGTCCAACATGTGGTCATTTCTCGTAACAAGTTAGGATATTCAATGTATTTTATATGGTATGTGACTAGTCACTCCGTCCTGAAAATTTTCCGACCGGACAACGCCGGGTATATAAAACTAATATATATATATATGTGTGTGTGTGTGTGTGTGTGTGTGTGTGTGTGATGTTCAGAATGTGAGAGATCGTATATAATGAATTTCACAGCAGAACAACGTCACAGCCCACAAGAGACATGATAGTCAACGACGTGGCTGCGACGCATTTTGGCTGTGGAATTTATTATATATATATATATATATATATATATATATATATATATATATATATATATATATATATATATATATATATTTAATCAAACTTTTTAATTTCGATTTTAGCCGAAAGTTATAAATGCCAGGTAGTCAAAATTCGGAACATTGACCTCTGTATCGAACAGCTAAACTTGGAATGTATTTTCCGCTTTCTGCTTCCCTGACTCTACAGACATGCAGAAGTTTAAATGTAACGTAAACCACCATCTTTTTATTTTCCATAACCATTGTCTTTAATAGAAGCCCTTGTTTTCCAAGTGCCGCTATGCATTGTTTGACGCGAGTAAAAAATAATAGAAGAACCATTATAAAGGGCTAGTGTTATTCGTGTATCATACCTAATATGATTGAGATATTTTATCATACAAAATATAAGGAGCGCTACGAAAGTAGTAAACTTGATTTCATTATGTATAAGAGCATAAAAGAAAACACAATAACTACAAACAAAGAACCTAAAAGTATTTTCAAGCTTTTGCTTCGATGAATAATATCTAAAATAAAAAAAGGAAACATTTTGGGGATAAGCAAAAGTAGATGTCATTAATTTGATAGGGTTTACTTTTTGATCATTTCTTTAATTACTATTATTATTTAAGGGACGTTTTTATTACAAAAATAATATTTTGTAATCGATATATACGAATTGTTCCCCTCTTCAATTTTCTTTTCAGTTTGTTCAAGTTTAGGTTTGGAGAATCCTATCGGATACCAGGCATTCACTCATGTGCCATATATTTCAATCGACACATTTTCTAAAGATTCGACGCGTACTTCTTAGTGAAATGGATTGGCATTAACTTACACTTGGTTCACCATAGATATTTGTAGTTTTTGAAATTATTATTCATTCCAGATTCTTTTAAATTCGTACATCGTTTTCGTTATTGTTTTCCTCTTAACTCAACTTTACACTTACTTCTACTTGGGTTGCTTGTTTCTCTTTCTCATATCACATTACTATGTCAGAGTTTATTGCTCCGTTTTTAAGGTACGTAGCTGTAACCATTACATTGGCATAGTAGATTCTGTATGACTTATTACTAACTGTTCTTTCTAAAATACGTGATTAGGACTTGCAGGTACATGCAATATTAAAACCTTTATAGATCATTCGGTGGAGATATTTATACAATGTAAGTAGATTTTTTTAAATAGAAATATACTTTTGACGACTTTTGAGATATTTCCATGACAGGTGCTCGTCTGAACTCCAATCTCTGGTCCCACCTCGCCAATCTTTCACGAAAAACACCCGTCTAGCTGAATCCACTGTGAAAAATATCCCCCACTCTATATCTGTGCCTAAATCAAAACGCGGATTCCATGAACAAGGCTTCTTTCTTAGAACTGCGCCCCTGTGGAACTCTGTTCCGTCTGCCTGCTTCCCACCGGGCTACAAGTTTGATGTCTTCAAGTCCAACGTTAACAAATTCCTAATGAACCGCCCCCTTAAGTAAACACTTCATCAAATCTCCACACTAACGTAATGTACTTGCAATAACCTTTATCTCTGTTTGGCTTCCGGGCCTTGATAAGTGGTGATCACTGTGTAAAAAAAAAAAAAAAAATCCATAGTTGCTTTTTTTTTTAAATCTTCTTCCTTTGAAGATTGTAATGCTGAGTATCACCATTGCCCTGCTTTTTATTGAAACCAACCGAGAGCTGTTTTTAGTATCCTCGTGTTTCCTTAAGTGCAATTGTTGGGATCGCTTAGTGCACTAGGTTTATCAGAATATTAGTTAAATAGGACTTCTTCATAAGCTCTGTGGCACCTATAACTGGTATGATTGATGTCTCCTTACGATTCCAGTTTCTTTTCATACCATACATGAAACATTGGCATATGGACTGTATTTCTCTTTCAGCTATATTCAGACCATCATCATTAGGGCCACTCACTTCAACCAAGGTTAGCGTGTCTATATGTCTTGCTAGACAGGAAACCGTTAAGCGAAACGTAAAATAAGGGGACTGGAATGAGAGTAATATAAAAAGCCAGATATTCGGAAGTGGGGAGATATGAGTTTTAAGAGAATGTATTTTAAAGAGAGATAGTCCTCTTAGTTAGTCGTAAGCGATAAGAATGTGTTCATACTGGAGTTGACGACAACTAGTGTAATAACGAACTGCAAACAATATTACTGCCTTCTTACTGTATAAGAGTATATTTCGAAGGTTTTTGGAAGCATTTAGCAACTTATATTTTATAAAAAGACGTTTCAAAACTGCACCCATTATTCGATGTTTTTCGTTATTGGAGCAAAGTGAAACCTTCGTGAAGAACGAATAAAATACTGTACTTAAAAAAACAATGAGGCATTTTTTCATGGCGGTATAATTGTAAAAAACAGAATACTAACCGAAAAAAAAATATGAAAATATTTCTACTTAATAAAATTTACAAGATTGCCATCATAATTTTTTTGTTCAAGGTTTTTATCTGAAAATGTTTTCTTGCTTGATTTACGTTTTACTTCTAGGTTAATCTTTTCTTTCTTTTTTTTTGGTAAATGAATGTATTTCGTGTGGGTTGAATGGAGACAACCTCTCTTCCCTAATAGGTCTCCATTGTCGTGATAGTTTATCGTTTAAATAGATAATGTCTACGCACTAATTAAGTAGACATCGGATACACATAGACAGATACATAAACACGCGTACATATTAGCACACATACACATATACACGCACCCACACACACACACACACACACACACATATATATATATATATATATCACCCACGCGCGCACACACATATATATATATATACACCTATAATAACTGAGTGTTATACTGTAATTTAAATGAATTGCGGAGGACAATTATTTTTACACATATTTATTGAAAAAATTCAGAGCATGCATCAACATATCAAGTTTACCACATGAATTAATTGTATTTGTTCAAATAAACATTTTTGTGTTTAAATACTTGATAACTGTTCTCATTATTCTTTAGAAATATAATCCTATAAAACAGGTCTTAACCATATACGTATGTGACAATATATATATATATATATATATATATATATATATATATATATATACATATATATATATATATGTATATTAGCTGGCAGCCCGACGAATCAGGGTCGTAAAATACGCTTAAACATGATGTTTTACTTTATGCAGATAAGGTATGTAATATTATTGAATCAATCCTCTATTGGATATTATATATTACGAGGAATAATTTGCCCGGTGAACTAATTCGAATCAAAATAACAAAACATCATAATGATAGCGTTATTCATTAATTTTTCTCTGTTTCTGTTTAGACGATATTTCGGCTTGATGATGGATGCCTTTAAAAAGTTACTTCAGATTAATGTTAATTTTAAAAATACACAAACGAAGAAATGATTTGCAACTATTTTAAATGGCCTCTCTTCTTTTATTCTAAATTAAACTCACCAATAAAAATTAAAAAAAAAAAACTAGTGAACTGGCATGTTGTATATTATGACGTCCAGTTGTTGTTATTGGGTCATATTCTTTCTATCGGTACATTCGATCGTTACCAGTGGCGATTGTTGTTGTTATCGTTTTACTTTTCTTTATTGAGGCTTGGTGTATTTATAGTGTTTTTTTTTTTTTTACACAGGCATCACCACATTATCAAGGCCAAGAGGCCACTCAAGGATAAGGGTTAAAGAGTGTACAGTAGAAATTGGAAAATTTAGTAATCATTAGTAATGAAAATTCGGTAAATTTGTTAACTTATATCGAAACGGCTCATCAAGAACTTATTTATGTTAGACTTGAAGACAACCATATTGTAGTCAGCAGGAAAGCAGGAAAACGGAAGACAATTCCATAGGCGCGCAGTTCTAAGAAAGAAGCTTTGTTCATGGAATCTACGTTTAGGTTTAGGCACAGATAAAGAGTGGGGGAATTATTTATAGTGTTTTAAGCTAGACGAGTGTTTCTTGTAAAAGTTTGGCGAGGTGGGACAATAGACTGAAGCTCAGTCGAACACTTTCCATGAAAATAACGATACATCAGAGACAAACTCGCAACATCTCTTCTGTGAGATAGATGGAAGAGAAAAGGACATCTCCTACGAGGCTACGAAGTCTATTTTGAACTCTATTAAGGCAGGACAGGTTCTTTCTAGCAGCTGCTGCCCAGATGTGGCAACAGTATTCCATCCTTGGATGTACCTGGCTCTTATATAGATAGAGAATTGCATCAGCAGTGAGATCTCTACTGGATCGATAGAAAGATCCCACCATTTTCCCAGCGGCCCTGGCAACAGATTTGATGTACGTGTTCCATCAGGAGTAATTGTCAAGCCCAGAATCTTGCCAAAACTTGAAATTTAAAAAAAAATTGAAAATTTGAAAATAAAAAATATGTAAAAATAAACTAACTATAAATACACTAACTGACGACGATCGAATGAGCGGATAGTAAGCACTTGAGAAGAATATGGCCGAACAACAACTACTTTGTAATTTCTATGTATTGATATAAAGTTAGCTATTCTTATATATTTTATGTGAAGGATGCACTTCTAAAATAATAAATAATTGATCATTTTTCGGATTGAAAATTGTAACATTTGTTTATATAGAGATTCATGTAAATAGGCAAAGAGTGGGACTGAAAAAGTTTTATTTAAAACCCAGATACTTTGAATTTTTTGTAAAACGTGAACAAAAAAAAACTGCATTATTCAAAATTATGTTATCATATGCAAATGGTATTACTGGAATTATTTGTTCAAATATCGTGTGGCTGACACGGAGGAATAATTAAGACTCGTTTATTTAGTAATATTATTGATTATTTATTATTCTAAATAAAACATTTTCATTATTGTTAACTATAAATCGGATTCATCTAGAAATTACCGGAAATATCAAATGGGCCCCGTAAGTCATGTTATTTAACAGATGGAAAATGATATTGTGTAGTTTGTCATTTGCTTACCATAGTTTAAATTTCTCAAGGGAAATTACAGTCATTTTAATGAAAGGAAAAATATTTGAACACATTTATTAATTTGTACAAATTGAATTACATTGTTTGCAAACAAAAACGTCAACAGGAACAAAAAATCTTACATCAGTTATTACGCCTCCCCCTTTCTCTAAATAAATATGTGCGTCTCTTTCTCTCTCTCCTTCCTCTCCCTCTCTCTCCTTCCTCTCCCTCTCTCTCTCCTCCACTCTCTCCATCTCGTTATATTTGCGCAACACGATGCTGACCAGTTTTTCTTACATCACAGATTATCTGGACGGCAGCTTATTGAGAAGACAGTTCAGATTGTCCTTAGAGGCGAGATGAATCATCAAGTCATCGACTGTACTCCTCCGTTGCAGATGTGATCTTCTTTTTGTTAACAACTATGTAAAACTACATTTGAAAAAAAGTCCATAACAATTCTATTTGCGTTTGTGATTTTACATTTTTCACATGTAATACCACCAACTATAACTTACAATGCCAAGCTAAGTTTAAAGAGAAAGACTTTGTTTGACATATAAACCACGACATACTAGTAACCGTATGCGTGACGTAACTTATAGGACACATAGTTTTAACTCGACTTAAATTGTAAAAATTAAGTCAAGCTTTTTGTGGAAATTTGCTCGTGTAGCGTTTTATAAAATTTTATTTTATTTTTTTACAAACCGGGGCTTAATTTCCTATTATACAAGAGAGTTTATATGATAAGTGTCGAAACTGAAATAAACATGAATCATAATAGCTATAAGGGGGAAAAATAAATCAATTATTGGTATCAGCCTGGAAAATTATAACCATATTTATTTGATTGTATCATTATCAATAGAGACTCCTGACTTGTTTAGGATTAATCGTAGAAAAAAATATATTATACAACAAATATCTCGTTGAAAACACAAACCAAAAATGTATTTCCCTATTATCAGTTTGTATGTACAAACACACACACATACGTCATCATCATCATCGGCGGTCACTCGTGCCCGAGTAAGACTGTCCTCCGTTGTGGCTTCTGTGGATCCTCAGGTGAGCATAGAGCCCAATCCTAGACCCAATTTGTCTTGTGCAATTTGAGCAGATAAAGGTAGTGGTGGTTGGGTGGGGTTGGGTGTGTCTGGTTGATAATCTGTCCTTTCTGTGCTTGCGTTTATCCTCAGCAGCTTGATTTAGGTCACTACTATAAAGCGCAGCACCTTCGTGGCCAGCGCTCCTCCATACCAACCTGCTCCCAGCCACGCCCTCCCATGTCTCAAGGTCCATGTGAAACCGCTTTAGATTTGCTTTGATGTTGTCCTTATACCTCATCTTTTGGCCACCCTAGGCACGCTTTCCCTCAACAAGCTGAGAGTAGAAAATCTGTTTTGGGAGGCGGAGATCCGGCATTCGGACAACATGACCAGTCCATCTGAGCTGGCGTTGAGCAACAGTAGTGGTGATAGTGGGAATGTCAGCCTCACTCAGGACGCTGGTGTTGGTGCGTACATACGTACACTAATAAACACAAACATACATAATTAGAAATACTAGAGAGAAACCGAAGTAAAAAAAATCTATTGATACTAAAAAGAGAATTCTATAGAGATTAGGCCGTGTTACAATAGTATTAATGAAATAATTATTAACTAGCGGGTCCTGTGGAAATTCCACAGGGAACTGATTCATATGTAATATATTGATGTTGGCATTCTGTAGATGTTTAGTGTAAATGGAGATGCTCTGATATTATTGTAGCTTTTTTGTTAAAACTGCAAAAGTATTTATCTAAGCTAGCACGAACGCCCGGTAAAGGCCTGTCATAAAGTACATTTAAATATGATATTTTAATTCTTGCAGATTTCGTATATATTATTATATAGTTTGTGTTCTATCGATTTTTATATATTATAAAGTTGCGATTTCAAAAATAAAAAAAATATATATTAATATGACTTGGGTGCATTAGCTTGAATCAAAACCGAAATAAAAACTCATGAAAAAAATATATGCATATATATATATATATATATATATATATATATATATATATATATATATATATATATATATATATACAACTTGAGTTCGTTCAGTCATATTCGGAATCAAAACCAACATCAAAACTTATGAAGAATTCTTGGTAAGATTATTTATTAAAAAAAATAAATGATTTAAGTGCTAGTAGGTACAGTCAATACCAAAAACTTACTAAGAATTCCTGATAAAATTATTTATGACAAGAAATAGAAGAACATAATTAAACGACCCGGATGAAAGCGTGACGCACAAAAGAACACAAACGCTATCGTATTAATATATAGATAATAAAGTGTATATAGTAATGACTTATTGCTATAAACGCATTTAGAAATATATATCCTGGCAAATCAAAATACTGTATTATTAACAACCACATATTGCAATGAGTATATACGAGGGACATGCAATAAGTAATGTCCCTGACCCACTTTCCATAGCAGTAGAGCAACGAAACTTGGCACAGTTATTAGTCTTTCTCTACATAGAGTCAATAGTTAGACATTTCTCCCATCGTTTGATGCAGCTCTGGAGACTGCTTTTGTAGAACACCCCAGGTTGGTCCTCCAACCACGACGTGACTTCAGAAATCAAGGCTGCATCATCTGGGAAACGCGTTCCTTTCAAAAACATCTTCATGGCTAGGAAGAGGTGAAAGTCAGAGGGTGCAAGGTCAGGAAAGTATGGAGGATGAGGGAGGATTTCATAAACACACGCCCGTGCTTCTGATCTGGCGACATGCGAGTTGTGGGCCGGAGCGTTGTCCTGCAGGAGGAGGGTACATTTGCTGATCTTGCCCCATCTCTTGATTTTGATATCTTCCCTAACTTTCCTCAAAAGTGAAGCATAATAGGCTCGTGTAATTGTGGTACTCTTTGCCAGGAAATCTGTCATCACTACTCTGTCCTGGTCCCAGAAGACTGTGAGCAAAACCTTCCCAGCAGAGGGCTGCACCCTTGCCTTCTTTTGAGGTGGTGAACCAAAGTGCTTCCACTGCATTGACTGGGCTTTGGTCTCTGGATCATCATCTCTTGAAAAAGGACTAATAGGTCTGAAATATATTGAGATTTATAACACCATTTAATACAACAGGAACAAAATTTTTACTGTTGTTTAGAGTTAAAATTTGTGTGAAAAAGAAAAAACGAACAAAAAGAAAAAGAAATTTATTTCTTTTTGTTTTCATTTAATTTTACTCTATATAAAAAAAATCTCGCATTGTTCTTGGCTTTTAATTTTACCTTATAATATATATATATATATATATGTGTATATATATATATATGTATATATATATATATCTGTGAGTGTGTGTGTGTATGACATTCCGTTAGAAAACAATTGTAGAACGTATAATGTCAAAATATCAATAATGAAAATATGATTACTATTTAGAGCTTGACACACTAGCTGTCCGACGGACATTGCCTCTTCTAATGCTTGTGGACTACTTTATAAGTTCCATTTAAAATTCTAGCTATTAAATTCATCAAAGCCAAAAAGATAAAAATACGAAAATTTGTTTTATGTTAAGAAATGTGACGCCTCTTAAATTCCCACAAAATTCAAACGTTTCCCCACCCCCGCACTCAAATTTTAGTCCCTATTTTTATCACAATTATTCTAAATATGGAGAGGATTGAATTAAAATACACTCAGTCAATTTCCGATGCGGGATACTGCATCGATAATCAATAAAAAGCAGGGGCTAAAAAACGATCGGATTTTGAATTTAAATAAAAAAACAAAATACTTTTTTATGAAGAATAAAAATTGCTTTTACGAAATGTGGATTTCAGAAGATAGCAAAGTATTATCGAAATTTGCATCCAACCGAGATGTATTCATATATATTTATACACACACACACTCACACACACACATACACACACATATATATATATTTGTAGTCATCGACATACAGTACTGTTTCATGGAATCACAACTCATCAGTGCCGCTAGACTGGCACCTCTCTCAAGCCAAGTATTAAACCTAAAACAATCACGTTGGCAATTCTTCGCATCGACCCAAGGGGTGGTGCCCGCAAATAACCTCGCCAAATGTCTATTTTAAACACACATTCGTCCACCACTTTTATATTGCTCAAACCGCTTTTTTATAAACAGAACAAGCCTCGCATTTTTAAGCCAATGAAGTAGCAGGTGAGATTATTTACGAAGGTACTCTACCCAAAAATGGGGGCTTAAAATATATTTGTAGTAACCGACGCACAGCACTGTTTCTTTGTATTACAACTAATCAGTTTAGCTAGACTAGCATCTTTGTCAAGTCAAGGATTGAATCTAGAACCATCGCATTGACAGTCGGCAGTTCTTCCCATCGACCCACCGGAGCGGTGCACGCAAATAACCTCACCAAATCTCTATTTTAAAAACACATTCGTCAATCAAACTTATATATATATATATATATATATATATATATATATATATATATATATATATATATATATATATTTGTCCAGTAGTAGATTTATTCCCTTTAAACGATAATTAATTTACAGAAAAGGCTTTTTTTGGCCATTTTATCGATAGTGTTTGAAGGAACTATAAGAGAAAGATATTCAAGACTACTAAAAGTTCTTTTTATCCGTCATATCTATTTATTTAGAATACATATTACATTTTTCATAAAGAATTATACACTATTTAGAATCTAAAAAGAGAATGATCGCAAGAACAATTTTACTTGCGTTTAGTCTGGTAACATACTCCTATTTCTCTCTCTCTCTCTCTCTCTCTATATATATATATATATATATATATATATATATATATATAACTACTTCATTTACTCACAGAAAATTAATATACGAAAGTATAGATTTATGCGTAAACTTTAACTATTTACTTCAAAAGTGTTCAATATTTGCGAAAGAAAACCCGAATAACAAGAAATATTACGTAGGCATGACTTCCTTAGATTTTAAAACCCGATAATATGACCACAAAACTACATTCAACAATAAAAAACACCGTATAAAAACAAGACTATCGAATAAATACTGGGAACTCAAAGAAAGCGGACATTCGCCGCCAATCGAATGAAAAATAATAAGACAAGCTACCACGTGTAGGCATTTAGACGACCCATGTAAATTATGCTTTCTATGAAAAATGTGCTATCCTGTACTTTAAAGAACCCCCAAATCTATTAAACTGTAGAAGAGAAATAGCAAATAACTGTTCACAAAATAAAATTTACTCTAGGAGTTTTAAAACTAACAAAAACAATAGAAGTAAGTAAATAAATTAAATAAACATGAATATACATAAACGATCACACATATATGCATGTATATATATATGCATATATATGTGCATATGTGTATGTACACATATGTATATTTATATGTGTAAAAAAGAAGAAAAAAAAGAAAATGTCTGCCTTAAACCACTAAACTAGTTTTAAAACAGATCCTTTGTTCGATAAAATGCATGCCCATTGGCGGCTAGGAAGGGGCGCGGTGGATACTAGAAAGCTGATTGGCTTACTAAAATCCTCAACAGAAGAGGACCATATAAAAAACGATAAACAACCGCAGAATTTGCGCATAAGCCTGACGAATCCTAGAGTGGATGAAACGCCGAATATTCAGTGTAGCTTAATCGCCATATATATTTTATAAATTGCTATATATATATATATATATATATATATATATATATATATATATGTGTGTGTGTGTGTGTGTGTGTGTGCAGGTATATAATGAAATATATCATTAAAATAAAAAGATTAAAATTATTTTTTATAGTAGAAGCTTGCAATATGATATAAAGCACAACACAACTGGTGATGCGTATGTACAAGATGCGCCATGACACATTTGCACATTCGTTTAGTCCGGGAACATACTCTTCTTCTCTCTCTCTCTCTCTCTGTCACTCTCTGTAACTCTCCCTGTCTCTTTCTCTGTATATATATATATATATATATATATATATATATATGTACACGTATATAATGACATGTATCATTAAAATTACAAAGATTAAAATTATTTTTATATTAGAAGCTTAGCAAGATGATATAAATCATAATAATAATCGAGATAATACAACGGTTATGCGTATGTAGAAGAAGAGGCGTGCCACGTTTGTAAATGACCAAGCTGTTGCGCGAGATATTCCACTGCGAGAGAAGAGGAAGGAAAGTAAAAGCAAAATAATTAGAAACGGCCAATTAGAGCACATGATGCAATCCAAACACTAAACGAAAACAAACAAAAATAAACAACTGTGTGCCGTTGAATGAGCTGCAGACATCACATCGAAAAGAAAAAGAAACATTTAAGATAATCAAAAAAATACGCGTGAAATGACAATCAGGCGAAGACGGTCCGGTATTAGGGATTTGAAATCTAGTGGTAGCTGCGGTAAGCGAAAGGGTAATTTACCCGAGAGGAATGCACCCATATTAGCGGTGGCTTGGATAATTACGAAGTTGTTGTTTTATGAAGAAAACGAATGTTAATAAATGCCTTTTGTTTCAACTCGAGTCGAATTTCTTACTTGAGTTTCTTTGCGGGGATTTCGCACAACCACGTGGAGTCCATGTTAGAATGTAACAACAACGATACAGATAAAAACAAGAATGACTGATGATGACAAATGCAATACATCACAATATTTACACACACACAAACACACACATACACATATATATATGTATATATATACATACACACACACACACACACACACACACACACATATATATATATATATATATATATATATATATATATATATGCACTGGGTTTCGCATCTCCCGACCTGTCGGAATTTCCTCCTCATACACTGATGATTGCGAAAGAATATAGCATTAGTGTCTGTATGTATAAAAATAATTTTGCGTATAGGCATGTTTGAGAAACAGCCGAAGAATAGTTGGCTAGCGAAAATATGAGAAGCAGAAGGGGTTCAAGCACGTATGCAAATTGGCAAATGTTGACGAACTCACGTCATAAGAAAAGACAAAAATACTCGAGGTAGTCGAAGCAGAAGGAAGGTTCTGTCACATGAGATGGACGTGTAAACACGGGGGTGAGAAAGCTTCAGGTCGCGAGGAGGCTGAGACTTTAAAAAGCACGTGTGTGCGAAAATTAGATATATAATAAACTGCGTTGTTTAGAGAAAAACAGGAACAAATCCATTACATTTGCTCTTAAAAAATGCCGTATTTATGCTTTATTTGGTTGTTTCTTTTAGTGGTACCAGCCAGCGTGTGGGTCCAAGATGTTTGATCCATAACAGCAGTGTTCGCGTGTAATATGAAAGTTTAAGAACTGTCAGACAAATAAAAAATACGAACCAGTCAACTAGCCTAACATGTGCACACACAACCACGCACACATGCAGACATAAATCCATACACAAATACATAACATGTGCACAAATATACACACGCACATATAAACATAAATATAAATATATTGAAGTACAAACGTAATATTAGTCATCAACATTTTAAATAAATGGAAAAACGTATAAAAATAATAAATTCATATAGCAAGAAACTTAGAAACACAGAACATTATCTCATATTGTGGCCGGTTCGGTTTCACAAGCAGGCAGTTCTAAAAAAAATGTGTTCATTGAATTTTACTTTTCGCAGAGATAGAGTATAAACTAATTATTTGTACTTGAAGCTTGGCAAGTGCTTTTATGAAAGCTTGGCAAAGGCCTATCAATTAAAGCTCAAAGATAACAGTAAAGAAAAGGCAAACTCGCAACGTCTCTTCCGTCATGTAGAGGATAATTCGTCATCTACTAGATTTCTAAACCGATTATGAACCAAATTGAGTGCTCTGAGCATTTCCTGCCTAGATATGACAAAAGTAATCCATTTTAGGGCGCATTGGCTGTTATACACGTAAAAGATTACGTCGCGATTGAGATACCATTTTCAGAAACATTGGAATGGATTGATGTAACTGTCCCATTTTACGTCAGTGGTGAATGTGTTTCTCAGAAGGTTCTATTTGAAACGAGACCTTTTCATATCAACTGAGCGTTAGTAGTGAAAATATAGAAGCTTGGATGGAGATGCGTTAAAACTAACCAGACACATTTTGCTCGATTGCATGTGTGTTCAAGGGTGGGGGGGCGGGACTCAGGGAGATCTGCGTCGTTGCTGACCTTTGAAGACTACCATGCATGGTTGTGTCGTCTGCATAGGTGTTGACGAATGAACTTAGAATGTGATTTGGGAAAACATTGATGAAGATAAGGAAGAAAATTAAACGTCGGACACCTGCTTGAGCCACGCCAGGTTTTACATTTTAACTTTCAGAATTCTGTCCATCGACGACTACTTGTGTAAGAAAGCTCGAGAAGAAATTTTCTGATAGTTCATAACTAGAGATCTTTCAAAAACCTGTCAAAATACTTTGATATGGCTAGAGTCATTGTTCTAGACAGGATGCCCCGATCGATAGGTTTACTGATCCTGTGAAATTAGAGTAAATACATCAGCTGTAAATCCAGCACTCCGGAAAGAATATTGCCTGTTTGTTAGTAAGTTGTTTTTATTAGATATGTTCAGAGACAACAAGTATATTCGGCATTTCTGTACAAACAGACAAAAATATATAGAAGCTAAAAATAATTATAAGAAAGAAGTAGCAACAGCTAAGAGTGAATATACTGAAACCACCAGGAAACGCATTAAAGCGCAGAAATTAGGAACTCGTGATTTCAGGAAAATCTAGTGTAGTAAATAATGAGCAATCAACAATACCCTCGCTATACAACAATCATGAGGTTATCTGCACAGCAACCGATAAAGCTAACATGCTGGCTCGTCAGTTTGCTTTAAACTCTACCTTGGTCCCAGCAAGCCATTCTCTCCCTGATATTCCTCTGAGGACAGAAACCACAAAATATGATTTGAACATCACCCCTTCTCAAGTACACGATATTATAAAAAACCTAGATATCTCAAAGCATGTGGAGCTGATCTTATCCCGGCTGTGCTATTAAAAATTCCTCCTCTGAAGTCGCTCCAGTTTTCTCTAACCTCTTTAACAAATGCCTCAACGAATCTTGCTTTGCTGACTGCTGGAAAACTGCTTCTGTTGTACACATTTACAAAAACTCTGGCGAAAGAACTAACCCATTAAATTATCGCCCAATTAGCTTCCTCCCTCTTTTCGCCAAAATATTTGAGTGCCTAATTAATCAAGCTCTAGTCCACCACCTTACAGGTGCTAAACTTCTGTCCGGCCACCAATATGGATTTAGGCAAGCCCATACTACTGCAAATATTCTAACTGTAATCTTTGAACGTTTATACAAAGCACTAAATAAGGGAAGAGAGGGGAGAGGAGGCAGTTGTCCTAGATATGTCTTAGGCTTTTGACAGGGTATGGCATGATAGTCTTCTCATGAAAATATAATCCTATGGTATTACTGGACGATTGCTTAGGATAATAAAATCTTTCTTTAATGACAGAAGAATCCAGGTCGTGCTTGATAGATGTACGTTCAAGAAGTAATATAAATGCGGATGTACCAAATGTTGCCATTTCTGATATTCATATCTGATTTCCTAATAAAATTGTCTCGGAGATGGGTACATTTGCCGGTAACACCACGCTCTATAGCAGACATGTGGGTAAAACTAATGCCCGCATAACAAAGGTAATGCCGGAAACCCTAGGAAAAGACCGTTACTCTGTACTGAAAGTGAGTCAAAACTAGACAGTAACGTTCAACCCTGCCAAGACAAAGTTCATTTCCTTTAATAATTACACGAAACCTTACCAACCACCAATAGTTATGGCTAAAAATACATTACCTGTTCAACCTCCTTAGCTTCACGCTCATAAGAAACATGAGTTAAAATAGATACATCGAGATCATTGCCAAGGCTGCTGCGAAGAAGGCGGGCTCTCTCTACCGTGCTAGAAAGCTACTTACACCTGGAAGTATTCTGTAGTTCTACAGAGCCACCATTCGACCATGCATGGAGTAATGCTGTCACATTTGATCTGGTGCATCTGCAACTAGTCTCTCGCTCCTGGACAGGGTCCAAAAGAGAGTCGCAAACCTAATTTCTCCCAAACATTGATTTAAGCTTCAACCTCTGTCTCATCGACGAAATGCTGTATATCTCTGCCTTTTTTATAAGTATTTTAATGGTGGATGCTCTGACGAACTATAAGCCGTTGTGCCCCTCTCGACGAAAATACCCCCGACAAACCCGAGCAGTAGCAAAATTCAACGCCTACACAGTAGAGATCCCTAGATGTAGGAAGGCCTTCTACTATAATAGTGTTTTCCCAGAACTGCTAGACTTTGGAATTGTCTTCCAGTTTCCTGCTTAATCAACTGTACTGACATGCAGAAATTCAAGTGTAATGTGAACAGACATCTTGCTGATAAAAGCTCCACATACTACCCCTGCAACTTAGGTTCGTGATAGTAGCTCTCTATATCAAAGTAACAATGGGCCTTTTTTGGGTGGAAATGTAAAAAAATGACTTGCCAGACTAATGGAGTTTTCCAAGATGTCGAGAAGTAATTCTCCTTTAGGCATCTATTAAACAGTTTTGCAAGATTTAGTGCTAATTTCGGTTGCAATTTCTTGTTTACTATGGCAGGAATGATGTGAGAAAATGTGGCAACATCAATAAAATGTGGATGTCGCTTCAATTAGTTTCGATTTTTTTAGAACTATCGGGAGGTAAGTGATCTTCATTGCATAGAGTTGAGTTTGATGCAAAGAGTTTGGATTCGTCGGATGCTCCCAGTCTCGTTGATGATGTTATTTGCCAGCAACGTATCCGTTCTTCTACTTTGAACTTGATAGACTGAGCATGTGTATCCCTTGTCTTAGTATAAGCACTTTAGTTTAGTTACAAAACATCTATTATATTTTAAGCAATTGGATTAGTGGTTTTTATGAGAAATGGCATCGGCACATCCTAGTCTGTTTTGAGTTGTTCTATAAATCACGCTTATGAATATTTATTTATTTACCGACGGATATCCGCAGGAGAATCGAATTTGGATATTTTTAGTCTTATAAATCGGGGCCTATGGTGCAGTGGATAGACACGTGAGTCTCTACGATTCCACGTGAAATTAGCGGTTTCAATCCTAACAAAGCAGGGCAGGGATTAATTGGTCAAAAACCGTTGTGACACAACAACTATAGAAGACAGTAATTACCGAGTATGCTCAGCATTTTTAGAAGAAGGCTATAGGATGAGTTAGACGAAACATTCTGAAACAACAACAATTATGAAAATGAGGATAACAGTCCTCAAATAAATAATATATTAATTGCTCATCTCCAAGAATTCAGATAAAAATAATCTTTAATGCATGTAAGCAATTCTTTATATAGGTGATCCCTAGAGTTATAAAAAATTGCACCAGTAGGTTATGAGGCAAAGTAAAATGAATACTAACCCCTACTACCTCTCTTTGTACATTGAACTGATACCATAATACTTAGTTCGATGCATCTTTTCATAAACATATCTATACACAATTTCAGATCGACCTAATAAGTTAAGAAGTGTTACTGTAACGTGTATTCTTATGTGATGATAAAATACTCCAAGACAAAGTGCAATACTAATTTCGAAATAATTTTAACTCTACATCGAACTGATATTATCATAGTTTTTCGAAGAATCTTATCGTAAAATGTCTATACAAAATTTTAACCATATCAGAACTACATATTTCGAGAAATTCAAACAATTGTACTTACAATGTTCTTAGATTTTTTTTAATCGAAATATCTCTGATATCCATAATCGACAATCGAAAAATATCTGATGAAAAAAGGTACGGACGATTTCGATCAAACTAACAACTTACACAGCCTAACTACCCAATGCAATTGAGAATTGTTTTTACCATAGAAACAGAAATATATAAAAAAAATCAATTGGAACTACTAAATAGGGGCGTTTTCGAAATGAATGTGTCTGCTTAGAGCACAATAAAACCATGACATTTGACTTTTTCCTATTAAACTTTAATTCAATCCATTCTTAGGGCGAAATCAGAAATGCTAAACATATAAAATCACCAGTAGGTTATTGATATTATTGGCGCGTTTAAACTCAAGTTAAATATGATGCTTGAGATGCCTTTAAAACTTTAAATCGTGTATTTTATAAACAGTAAGTACTCTGCGGTGCAATTTAGTTCACAATGTATTGTGGACAAAGTCACTGTCAGGGGCATCTAAAGGGTTCTCTAGAGCTGGCAATCAATCGATTTGATTGAAAAATTGGTGAATCTCTTGATTTCGATAACAATTAAATATTGGAGTGTTAAACATTCAGTACTGGACAACGGCGGGTCGCCATGCTAGTGTACATATATATATATATATATATATATATATATATATATATATATATATATATAGTCATCCACATACAGTACTGTTTCGCTGTTTCACAGCTCATCAGTGCGGCTAGACAGGCAACTACCTCAAGCCAGGATTGAAACCCGACCGTTTGTACGGCAGTCAAGGCTCCTAACCATTACGCTATTGGCGGCTGCTTGAACGAGTAGTGAGTTTAACGATGTTTTGATATCGTCTGAAATACCTCCGCTCGATTTATTTACACAAAGAGCGTCGCTTATATGCTAATGGTAATTCGTGTTTTACTTCTCAATATGCTCAACTCAAGGTGAGGAGCACTATAGTCATCCACATACAGTACTGTTTCGCTGTTTCACAGCTCATCATATATATATATATATATATATATATATATATATATATATATACATACATATATATCAGTTTTAGCTATGTGTCTGTCAGTGTATACAACTCCCTTACAGCTCAAACTACCGGACTAATCATGACCAAACCTGGCATGATGATAGCCATTCACTTATAGATAGTGCACACTAATTCAAGGTTATAACCTATGTATATATACTCTCAATCAGTGAAAACCATTGCATCAATCATGACCAAAACTGATGATATATTGCGACGCAGAAATAGTGCACATTATTTTTCAAAAGAGAAGTCAAAGGTTAAGTCATATTTGGTGCAGCTCCTAATAAACTCCCCCACTTAGGAATGGTGTAGACAGAGTTGGGTTTTGTCAGCATCCAGGAGGCTGTAACCATGGCGCCGGTCAACTTCTTTGTAAATTTGAATCAGATCACCTTCTTGCACCGCCATCACATCAACAAATCTTGATTAAATTTGGATGGAATTTGAAAAGATAGTGGTACCAAACATAGGCACACAATTTTAATTTCAAAATCGGATATATATATATATATATATATATAAACCCACACAGATACACACACACACACACACACACACACACACACACACACACACCCACACACACACACACACATATATATATATATAATCTTGAAAAATCTCTATCAGATCCTGTTGAAAAACAGAAAGGCGACGCAGTAAAACTAAAACATAAACATCAACATAATCCAATCCATATTTCTGCTAGTCAAGTTATTATACACCAAATGTCGAACATATTGCTGATTGGCTTTTATGTTTAGATTTTTCTTTTTTAATCTGTTTGAATAACTATCCACAATACGATATAGCAAAAATGACCGATACATAAATGTATGTGTTTGTATAGTTTACAAGCGAAACGCTGATATCTGCACCATTAAATCAACAGGTTAATAGATTGCAAAACAACCTCGTAAAACAAAATTGATACAGAATATATTTTAAAGATAACACCAAGTGTGTCCAAAAGAAAATTGAAAAGAATTTTTTTTCAGTAGCTGAAAGTATACATGTATACATATCTGCATATATATATATATATATATATATATATATATATATATTTATTTATTTATTTATATATCATTATATATGTATATGTTTGCATATATATACAAGCATGGGTGCCCGGCGTTGCCCGGGTATTTGGAGATGTATGTTGAGCAAAAAAAAAAAATGATCAATTTTTTAAAATTTGACCCCTATTATGACCCCTTAAAATTTATTGTTTTGGGCTCACGTAGAGTTAATAAGTCAGATCCATGTCCAATGAACCTATATCTAAAATTTCTTGTGTTTAGACCCAAAATTGTCGGAAGAGTTTGGTAGAATTCTCAAAGGTCAAATCGCTCAAGTTTGACACCTTAATCGCAAAATTTCTGCCCGACAGACACTTTCATTTTTATAGATATACAGATATATATATATATATATATATATATATATGTGTATGCATATATATATATATATATATCAGAAGATATAACCTAATAGTTACAAAATGGCCTTAAAACTAGTAGTAACGCAGAAGTTTTTCAAATTTTAATTATGGAAGAAGAGAAGTTGCAAGCTTGTCTCTGCTTTATAGTTATTTTCTTGCAAGTGTTCGTCTGAGCTTCAATCTATGGTTCCGCCTCGCCAAACTTTCACGAAAAATATCGTCTAGCCAAAACCACTATCAATAATTTCCCCCACTCTTTATCTGTGCCTTAACCTAAACGTATATTCCATGAACAAACCTTCTTTCTTAGAACTGCACATCTGTGAAACTGTCTTCCGTTTTCCTGCTTTCCAGCTGACTACAATTTGATTGTCTTCAAGTCCAACATAAACAAATTCTTGATAAACATTTTCCCTAAGTAATCCAATTTACTAAATTTCCACTACTTATGTTTACTACACTATAATCACATTGACTAATGTATACCCATTAACTCGTATCCTCGAGTGGCCCCATGGCCTTTAAAAGAGGTGACTTCTTTGTAAAAATAAAGAAGAAACATAGGGAAGAAAAATCTAACGACGTATCTTCTATGAAAGATTGCTGGAACTGTTTTTTGTTTACTTTATGAATGCAATAAACGGTTCTTTGAAGAACAGCTTTCTAGATGTTGCAGTTGTTTTCCATCTGTAGGTGTGGCTGACTCTTGCACATAGGACTGAACTATCACGTTCACACGTCATATCACCAGCATTTTGTAATGTTAAGCTTGGTCAATAGCAGATGGGTGAACATTTGGAAATATCAGGGGCTCTATACAGGAGAATTTCGACACCGGTTGAAAGACCTACAAAAAAAAGTAATGTCGTAATTTACCTTGGTTGGGGAACGCTTGTGACTCGAAATTCTACATATTTCTATAAAACTTTCTTTCTTTTCAGGAAAACATAATCTAGGGTAAATCTGCTCCGATACACGGGTTACAGGACTTCAGCATAAGCCATCTACTTCCTGATTTTATGTAAAAGTCATGCTTATAATCTTAACAAGATAATGAGTCTTCTGCTACGATGGAGCCTGCCATTCGATTCGAAATGGGTATTTCTAAGTTAGGTGAAGCTTTATTTTAAGGTGTTTAATCTAAAAATCACTTTAAAAAAATCACGTGCTTTATGGCGAAAGAGAGCGACTCGACAAAATCTTGATCCCTAAGCTAATGAATGATCCCAGAATATTATCTGAACGATCATTGATGAAGATCAGGAAGCTAGTTGTGCCCGTAACTCATACTCGAATAACGTAGTCGTTGGTACCGTGTGCTGCAGACTCATGCGTTTAGCAACTACTTTTATAGAGGGAAATGGTTTCATAGGTCAAGGAAAGTTTCCACATATTTTATAACTGCTAAGCTCATGAACAAAAACTTTGTTCAAAAAAATATAAAATGCCTTTGATATGTCCATGGCTATTGCCCTGTAAACAAGCCCCCCACCCCCGGCGACAGATCGCCGATCCTATGTCGAATTACACTCCATACTGTTAATCCTGCAAAATATATAATAATTTACTGGAAAATTAAATCAGTTTGTATATCCCAATCATAATAAATTAATATATATATATATATATATATATATATATATATATATATATATATATATATATATATATACAAGGTGTCCACAAAATCTGGCTGAATTATGTAGCCAAACTTTGTGTACACCTTGTAGATTATATAGCCAGACTTTGTGAGCACCCTGTAGATATGTAGCCGGACTTTGTGGACACCCTGTAGATTATACAGCCAGATTTTGTGGACAACTATAGATTATGTAGCTAGATTTTGTGAGAACTCTGTAGATTATGTAGCCAGACTTTGTGGACACCCTGTAGATTATACAGCCAGATTTTTTGGACACCTGTAGATTATGTAGCCAGACGTTTTGGATACCCTGTAGATTATGTAACCAGACTTTGTGGGTACCCTATAAATACTGCAGCTAGACTTTGTGGACACCCTGTATATATATATATATATATATATATATATATATATATATATATATATATATATATAAGGTCCGTCTGTCCATCTCTTAATTCCACGTTTTAAACTACTTCATTGATCTATCTGAAAATTTATATGAACATTATTACAATAAAATACAGCGAATTAATTCGAGACACTGTTAAAGATTTGTAATAATGTTTTGGAGATCCAAATATAGAATTAATCAATGAATGCAAAATAGCGCTATTACTTTAACGCGTTTATAACGATTGGAAATATCTATAGTGTGTGCGTGTGTGTGTGTACGTGTGTGTGTGTGTGTAAGCGGAAAAGAGATGCAGAGATAGGGAAACATTAAGAAAGCTGAGAAAATAAATAAATTTTAAAATATGCACGTATCTAGATAATTATAATAAAATTAGTCACGAGTGGTATATATAACGAAATCTATGTGGACATTGCTTGCTTGCTTGTTATCTATAACGTTTAGTTTACATTGAATGACATCACATGGAGAAATTGATTAATTTATAATACTATTTATGCTCCCAGGCATTATCTACCTATTTATATAAATGATGTTGTATACTCGTAATGTTTCTTCGTGATGGAAAACATGTAAAGAATTAAAAATGGCCACACAAGGCCATAGGGAAAGAATAAAAGATAAACTTTTTTAATATGAAAATTAAAAAAAAATGCAAAGTTGGGTTTAATGATAAAGATATAAAAACGAATTATGTACATATTTTACAGTTAATCCAGAATTCTAAACTTTTCCTTTTCTTTGTCTTTCTTCCCTATTGCTGTGTGTGTGTGTGTTAGTAAAATAAAATTAATAAATAAATATTGATTATTTTTATATAAATTAATAAAAATTATTTATTTGTTTATAATTAATCTATAGTTAATATGTTTTTTTTTGTATAGAATTTGTTGATTAGACTTAAGAATTTGCATAGCTATGAATTGTTTTTATTTTATTAATATTTTTATTGAATTAATTTTTTCCATTATAATAATAATTATTTCATTATGAAAGAAAAATGACAGGTAATTGCAACATTTCTCCTAATTTAAGGATTTTTAATTGAAATGACCTTTTCTTCTGGTGAGTTACGGGCAGAATATATTCAGCTATCTATCTTCTATTTATCTATACTCCTATAAATTCCTTTCTCTTTTGTGTGTATTGATATTTATATTAAAAACCCTCTTTTTTATTTATTTTAAAAGAAAATACAATGTTTTTATATATGGGTCGTAGAATTGCATTCACTAGCAAAAGATCAAGCTAATTTGCATATTCTTTTAAACATTCATTTTAATTAATTCCTTATTAGTTTTTTCGGTTTTCTTATGGAATGATCATCTTTAGTCAACTATTACGTGTAATTATATTCATGCAGATATTCTACATGATTTATACTTGCATAATATTTGCGTAAAATAGTGCAGTAAACACACAATTCTTTACATATATATTTATCTATACGTATATATTTTTTGTTTTTCTATCTATCTATCTACCTATCTATCTATATATCTATAAAAGTGGACGTGTCTGTGTGTCTGCGTATATTTTCCTTCGCAATAACTTTGTCAATTTTAAATCTACAAACTCGAAATTTGAGATACAGGGTACTGAGATTTGGGGAAATCTATGATCGGTTTTCGGCCAAAAATTTGGCTGTAAAGGGGTCAAAGTTCAACGATTTGACCGTTGAGATCTCTACCAAACTCCTCCCACTATTTTGGGTTCAAAGACTTGAGATATTAGATATAGGTGCCTTGGACATGGATCTAACTTAATAACTCGATTTGAACCGAAAACAATACATTTTAAGGGGACATAATAGGGGTAAAATTTTTAAAAATTGACCTTTTTTTTTTTTTTTTTTTTTGCTCAGCACACACCTCCAAACACCCGGGCAACGCGGGGCTGAAATGCTAGTCTATCATCAGTTTGGGTCGAAAAGTTTTAGTTAACAATATATAAATGTATGTATGTATGTCTGTTTGCATGTCTGCCTTAAACTTTCAATAGACGCGACGGATTCTACCAGGATCATTATCGTCTTAATGTTCGACCTTTCATACGACAAATATCGAAAAATTGGCTAAAAACATTAATATCTTCCCCTTCAACTAGGCACTTTTCTACAGGGGGAGGGTCACTTTTTTCGCCGATATTTTTGAAAGTTATCCTCTCCTTTAGGTTTTACCTCGTTCTTTTCCTCCTTTGCAATACGGGTTCGAGCCTGCCTACCTACTACCACTTTTTTTTGCTCAACATACACATCCAAACACCCGGGCAACGCCGGGCTGAAATGCTAGTTAATTTATATAATAAAGTGCTGGCAAAAATGGTATATGTCAACGTACTTCAAAGTATAAATTTTAAAATCTACAACATCTTAGTAATTTGCAATATATATATATATATATATATATATATATATATATATATATATGGAAATGAACGTGTCTGTGTGTGTGTCTTTGTACATTTTCTAACGCAATAACTCTGTGTACAGACTCGACATTTGATGCACAGTGTACTGAGATTTGGGAACATCTTTGTCATCGGTTTACGGCCACACATTTGGCTGTTAAAGGAGTCAAAGTTCAACGATTTGACCGTTGAGCACTCTTTCATACTCATCCGCCAATTTTGGGTATAAAAACTTTAAATTCTAGATATAGGTTCCTTTGACATGGATCATACTCAATAACTTAATTTGAGCACAAAAATAAAGGTTTAGGGGTCATAATACGGATCAAAGTTTTAAAAAAACATTTACATCTGCGGTCTCTACAAAATTACCCAGACATTTTCTGGTCTAAACATTTAAAATTTGACATAAAGGATATTCAGTGATTAGACAAGCTTTTTCATCGGTTTGGAGCGAAAAATTTTAATCACCAATATATAAATGTATGTATGTATGTTTGCATATCTACCTATAACTTTCGAGAGAGGCGGCAGATTTTTACAATATCAGATTCTTTTTGAAGTGCGACCCTTCAGACGACAACTATCGAAAATTGGCTAAAAACATCGATAACTTCATCGTCAACAGGGTACTTTCTACAGGGGGTGTCGGTTTTTTCGCCGATATTTTTAAAGTCGTCCTCTCCTTTCGATTGTCTAGCCTTAATTTAAACCGACGCCAGTTCCGGTTTCGCGGTGGTCGTAACAGCAAAACGGTCAGGTTCCCCCCCATTCCTTTCCTCCTTCACGGTAGGGGTTCGAGCCTGCCTTCCTACTATCACTTTTTTTTTTTTTTTTTGCTCAACATACATATGCAAACACCCGCGGAACGCCGGGCTTATATATATATATATATATATATATATATATATATATATATATATATATATACATATATATATATAATTATTATTATAATAATTATATAATACACCCGGACATTAGAGTTTTGTCCTTTTGGGAATCTTCAGTGCAGGGTGTCACAATCAACACCATCTCTGGCTTCATGAGCAAGGACCATATTCATTCGACTACCGCTAACCGCGAGAAATGTTCTTGAATTTTAAACATTTATTTTTTAATTATTTTTAATGTTGTTACGTTGTTTTTATTTAGATGACGACTTATATATTTGTTGTCGTTCATGTTAGTAAGAGAGTCTTTGTAAGAGAGTCTTAGAGGTTCATGTGTGTGACCATGTTGTGATATGCTAGATATTGTATATATTCATTGTGAGTGTTAATATTGTTGAGAGATGGAGACAGGTCTTATATATAAAGAGACAGGGTACAGGCTAATACAGGAGAACCGAGAATGTAATTCAACGAGAGGGGATTTATGATATATTGATAGATAGACGGAGAGATAGTGCGTTTGGCATTTACGTTTGACAGTTCTGTGAATGGAAGTGTTTCTATAAACATTGACACATATATTTCTTAACTATTTTTGAGATGATGATTTTTACAAGTTCTTTTAATGTAAATGGACAATGCTTTTTCTGTGGGAAACATAACTCGAAGACGCAGATACAAAAAGATGAAGTTGTTTGTCTATTCTATTTCGACCGGTCAATGGCTTCGCATCAAGGAATTCAAGTCTTACATGATTATTGTTCCAACATCCGCTTCCAAGATTCTATTAGCTCTGTCTGACTCCTCTCTTCTCCCCTCTGAGTGACTGAGTCCCCGACTGAGTTTTTTGACTAACTATATTGAGACCCATGACGTCATTGCATGACCAACACGTGAATATTAGACACATGACATATGACATGCCTCCGTGTTTAAGCATGCATTGTGACTCACATAAGCTACACAGAATATTTCGCGTTTCATCCACGCTAGGATCCGTCATGCTTATTCATAAGCCTGACGAATCCTAGAGTGAATGAAACGTGGAATATTCTGTGTAGCTTAATGGCCATATATAGTTTTATAACTTACTAGCTAGATATAGCTATGTATTGAGCTCTGTTGAAGTAAATACTTAAAGTTTACGCATGAAATTATAATTTCATATATTAATTTATGTGATTAATTGAATTAGTCATATATATATACACACACACATATACATATATATATATACAATATATATATATATATATATATATATATATATATATATATATAGTATCATATAATCATGTCCATTCTCGTTAAATTAGTTTTGATTCTTCTAGTGAGTTAGTGCGGAAAGATTTAAAAATTTCCATAAAAATTATATGATTGCCTCTGCACTACGAAACAGGTGCTGTAAAAAATTACCATTTTAAGGTGCTGAAAGCACCCAACCGTAAGATGAACAAAATTTGAATTTGGAACATAAGCTTTTCTCATTATTCTTTATATGATCTGCTGTAATTGTATTTTACATACACTGAACTTTATAAATGTGAGAATCGCAATAAAGAGTGAAATATAACTGATTAAACATATTTCTCACACACACAAACACAGATATATATGTATATATATATATATATATATATATATATATATATATATATATATATATAGTAGGGCTTGTTTTGCTCTATCACAACCCTTCTATCATCGTTTCATACGTATATGTATAAAAGTATTAATATGTGTATGATGTAGTACCTTATTGAAAGCGTTTTTATCATATTATTATCGTAGAAATTTCTAAGTATCACGTAAGTTACTAGATAATCGCCAGATAAACAAAGATGGTCCGAAAGTGTTATTAATAGTAACGGGGGAAAAATATAGCGGGTAAAAAAGAATCACAGAAATTACAAATGAGAAATCCAAAATATCCACACGCACACCTATATATTGCTTGGATTACGTGGAATACTATATATATATATATATATATATATATATATATATATAGTCATCCACATACAGTACTCTAGGCTGTTTTACAGCTCATCAGTGCGGCTACACAGGTAACTGCCTCTTGCCAGTATCGAAACCCGACCGCCCAAATTACAGCCAAGGCTTCTCACCATTACGCTATACTGCTGATGCTGTGTGGGTAATGAATTAACCATGTTTTGACATCGTCCAAATGCCTCTGCTCAAGTTGTTTGCACAAAGAGCGTCGCTTAATACGCTAATGGCAGTTTATATATCACTTCCCAATATGCTCAACCCAAGATAGGGAGAATTATATATATATATATATATATATATATATATATATATATATATATATATATATATATATATGTATATATATATATATATATATATATATATATATATATACAGTGCAGTCCGCACTTGTTATTTTTTCAAAAACTGCAAATTTAAGCTACATTTAATGTAACTGTTTTAAGTACCTATACCTCATTGCCTTTTAATCCTCTATAACGTTTCCTGTTCAAATGTGACTTTTAATTGAAATATTCTAGTGTTCACATCAATTTCAAAAAATAATTTCAAATTGAGTAGGCAAAAAGAAAGTCCGCAGCAATAAATTCGCTTAAAAGCAGCTTAAATTATCGCCCCTGCATCAGTTGAAAATATCCACTAACAGGCAACTAAGCATCTCTAATCATAATCGTTCTTGTTCCAGGATATACAACGTAACATTTAGTCCATATGCCACGACTCTCTCTTAGTGGATGTCAGGAGATCATTAATATCCACTTTTCTGGTTTATCCTATCCAGAAGCCGGTCACAGATTGAAATGTGATTAAATCGTTTCCCTCTAATACGTTAATAAGTGTAGTGGGTATTGGCCAGAAATCAGAAACTCACATTATTAATGCTGGAGTCCCTAGGGCCAAGTCTCTTCCTGATCTTCACCAATGAACTTCGAAATCGCAACCTAAAATCATTTGTAGACGACATTACCATCTATAGCAACACATCAAAGGCTTTAAATGACCACGTCCTCTCTAATTCTCTCTTCTCTGATCTTGAGCATGTGGTACAATCGGGAAAAGTATCTGGTTATTTTTTATGCATCTAAAACCAAGCTTCATCTTTACATCGTCAACGTTCTGACCCCCGTCGAGCATCAATCGAAACGAATGGCTTTCGTCTTGGGGAGGTTGCATGTTTTGACTTTTACTTCGGATCTGAAATGGAACAGGTACATCAAATCTGTTGCGAAGGCCGCTAGAAAATGGTGGGATCCTTCTACCGCTCCAGTAGATGATGATAATGTAATTCTCGATCTATATAAAAGACACGTACACCCAAGGATGGAGTACTCTTGCCATATATGGGCATGGGCTGCTAGAAATACTCACCTGCCTTGACAGAGTTCAAAATAGACTTCGTATCCTAGTAGGAGATACCTTTTTCTCTTCCTTGCAACCTCTTTCCTGCGAAACGGTCGTTGCAAGCCTGGATCTACTTTATCGTTATTTTCCTGTCTAATCGGAACTCCAATCTATGGTCCTAAAAACACGTGTCTTGCTGAAACCACTGTCAATAATTCCCCCCCACTCTTTATCCGCGCCTAAACCTAAACGTAGATTTCATGAGCAAAGCTTCTTTCTTAGAACTGTACGCCTGTGGAACTCTTTTCCGTTTGCCTGTTTTCTAGCTGATTACAATTTGGTAGTCTTCAAATCTAAATTAAACAAATTCTTGATTATGTGTACCCTTTAGTAATCAAAATTTTCAAATATTCCTTTAATTCGGTTGACAGTTACCATTCTGGAGAGTATCTCTTTCGTAGCAAAAAAGCAATCACTTAATAATCAGTGAATCTATTTTGCCCTTAACTCATCAGAAGAAATAGCAACAACCAATCCATCAAAAATAAAATAAAATGCGTGTTAGCATAATTATAACATCCGAAAATTGGAAGAGAACGTTGTGTACATTATTCAAGTAAAATGTAAGTTAGCCGTCCGTTATATTTTAGCGAAAACTGTATATTGATATATACGAACGTTGTCCTGTGCTTAAAAATAGTCATTAGATTAAACAATGAAGAGCCTTACGTTTTTATAATAATACTAGCTGTACCCTGCCACGCGTTGCAGTGGCTCAATTTGGTGTAATGGAAAAATTTAATAAAAGAGAAAATGCATGTTTCTTATATTAGTACAGCAATCCACTGCAAAAAGTGAAAAAGAAGGCGAAACTGAAAAAAATGGTGCTCTTGCAGAATTTGATCTGGATCCTCGAGAGTTTCTGTCAATCATTCATGTTTTGGACTTGACCAACAATCAGTGGATGAAGCCGAACGTAGCAAACATGTTGAAACGCTAAATGTTTTGTTTTTTTTGTTTTAAAAAATGTGATTTAGTAATTAATATTCGGTTGATGGTGGGGGGAGGGGGGTTACTATACACAGATTCGAAAAAGTCGTCCAAAAACAAATAAATGAAAGCAAAGGTAAGGTAATTTACGTTTCTACCTAATTGGATAATTGTTTAGTGTTTTTATGTAATGTAAAATGTTTAATTGGCTCAAAAAACAGAAATGGTCGCGAATTCTGTTGAATACGTTAAGTTTGGGAAAGTAAGTTGAAAACTAAAAACTATACAAAACAGTGTCTGAAACTCACCGAACATATGTTACCATGACATAGGCTGGCATAATGGATAGGTTTCTGACAGTATTTTGTATAGTTTTTTTTAGTTTTAACTCACTTTCTCTAACTTAAAATAATCAACAGTGTCCACCACCATTTGTAGCTTTCAAATACACCAATAAACACTGTTTTTCGAGCCAACTAAACGTTACATTAAATGAAAAGGGTTTATATTACTAAACACAGATACAAAGAAGTTGTCAAAAAATAAATATATAACAAATAAATGTTATCAAAGGCAAGAAAAGTAAGTGTTCTACCTAACTGGATAAGATTTTAGTGTTTTTATGTAATGTATAATCGGTTCAAAAACATTCAATGTTTATCGGTATATCTGAAAAATACAAATGGCGGCAGACTGTATCGAACATGTTAAGTTTGGGGAAATTTTGGGAAAATGAGTTTAAACTAAAAATACTGTTAGGAACTCACTCAATATATGTTACCATGATGTAGGCTGGCATATAATCGGTGGTTTTAAACTTTTGCTCGATACAGGTGACGACTTTTAAAAATCCCTTTTAGTGATTACCTGGTGTGAGGATATTTGTACAACTAAACGGCAAATCTGCTCAAAAAAATCCGGTATTATTTTACTTTAAGGCCCGTTTCACGTTCATATATAACGAAATATTTTATTGTAGATTTCGGTGTGCTAAAAACGAATCTGCAAACCGTTTACGTAGCAAAAAAAAGTTTTCATGACATTCATGAAATTACTTTTTCGAAAAATGGGTGATCACTTTTCAATGTAAATTTAACTTAGAATGAGAACTCACTTTCTGGCCACCTGAGAGAGGGGCATTTTTCTGTTTCTTGGCTAAAAAGTTTTTTGTTTGATTTCTTTTGCATGGTAATAACCCCTGAACTCTGGGACTATTTTCCATTTAACAGCCGTAGCCTTCGTTTACGCTATGCGTAAGCATAAACGAAAGCTGTTTAGCCAATAAACATGGGAAAAAATCCCCCCTCTCTCAGGTGGCTAGAAAGTGGGTGCTCATTTTAAGTTAAATTTACATGGAAAAGTGATCGCCACTTTTTCGAAAAAGTAATTTCTTCATATCATAAAAACTATTTTTTTGTGACGGAAACGGTTTGCAGATTCGTTTTTAGCACACCAAAATCTACAAAAAAAATTTTGTTATTTACGAACGTGAGACACACAGCCCTTAATAAAAATTTATATCAAAAATCCGGGGGAAAATAGTTTTCAATAAAAACAGCAAATGAATCCGATAGAAAAAAAATGGATGCTATATTTTTTTTCTTTCTGTGTGTTTCTTGACTTAAAAGTATTTTTGTTTGATTTCTTTTGCATGGTATTAACCCCTGAACTCTGGGACTATTTTCCATTTCACAGACGTAGCCTTTGTTTATGCTATGCGTGAGCATAAACGAAAACTGTTAAATATGCATTCGCGTACCAAACTGCCTTGTAAAAAAAAACCTTTAAGCCAATAAACACGAAAATAAATGCCCCTTCCTCAGGTGGCCAGAAAGTGGGTGCTCATTTTAAGTTAAATTTAGATGGAAAAGTGATCACCCACTTTTCGGAAAAAAATTTTCTTCAGATCATGAACACTATTTTGATACTCCTTGGGCGTTGAGTTCCATGGCGACCCGCAGAATTATTTAATGGTCGTTCCCTTAGTACCCCCCTAGTAGCAGTGTTAGAAATTTCGTGAAAATAGCGAATAATTCCCCCCCATCTTTCCTAGCTTATAACTCCTCGAAAAATGCAATTCAAGCCCTAATTTTTTTTTCAATTAAAGGAGCAAGGACCAAGATTTAAAAAAAAAACGTGTTTTTTTTTAAAAAGGTTTTAAACTTCGGACTTTACAGGTAAAATTCTAAAAGAACACTATGTTTTTTTTGTTTTAAATTTGAATATATTATGTTATGTATTGACCTTTTCTCTTCAATTTGTGAGTAAATAATTATGTACTTATCGGGTTCTAAATTAATTATTATTAGACATTTACAAAATGGGAGGCGTGAATTATTCGACCACCTGTCTTTCCAAGCTTATAACTTTTCGAAAAATGTAATTCAAGCCCTAATTTTTTTGTCAATTAAAGGAGCAAGGACCAAGGTTCCATTAAAAAAAAAAGAAAAAACAAATGTGGTTTAAAAAAAAGGTTTTAAACTTCAAACTTTATAGGTAAAATTCTAAAAGAACACTATGTTTTTTTTTTAATTTGAATATATTATGTATTGACCTTTTCTCTTCAATTTGTGAGTAAATTAATTATTTACTTTCGGGTTACTAAATTAAGTATTTACTTTTTAATAGACACTTAAAAATTGGTATGGGGGGGTTCGTGAATTTAAAAAAAAACGTTTGTCTAAAATATTATATTCGATTTATTGGAAAGAACATAAAATTTCACATTGACCCTGAAAATATCGTAAAAATAGAATCAAAAGAAAAATTTTGATAGATTTTTAAAATTTAAAAATTGAAAAATATTGAGTTTAAAAATTGAAAAATATTGAGTTCGGAAAATTCATTAATGTTTTAAAAAAAAAATATTTCTATTACTTTTAAAACAACTGTAATAGTTTATTTTGGAAGTATAATCCATAAATAAAATAAATAACCCACTTTACACAGAGAAATTCCGAGATGTTTATATTGTACCTATTTACTATGCCTCCCCACGGGGCAGAGTTAGACACCAGGGTCGTTTTTTAACGTGGAGAAAAGGTACAAAAATAAAAAATTGTCTCAGTCGTGAAGGACTGTTCCTCCACCGAAAGAGAACAAGAAATGGAAGTGCAGCATCTGAAGGACAGATACTACACTTTGATCTTGACCAAAAGGCCAAGTGAAAAGATGTTTATATTGTATTCGCAGTTTCGTGTTAGGGGTGTCAAAAATTCCTACAAAAATTCTGATACTGCTACGCATGCGCACGTAACATTTTTTATTTAATTACTTACGTGGTGGAGTTTCTATACTGATAGGTTTTTTGAAATTTTTTCACTGGATTATTATTGATTGAACACTAACCAGATTATGAAAAAAAAATTGAAAAAAAAAAATCATTTCAACATTTGAAAGGGATACTCACTTTTTAGTTACCACGTTCTGATAAATCGGTCACTTTTTATTTATTTATTTATTTTTTTCTAAATACGGAAGTGTCTTCGGGAGATATAAAATGGTCGCATGTTGACGAAGCAATGTATCGGGAGGCGTACGGGATTAAAAATTATTGGTAAATTTTTAGATTAGGTCCACCTCCTCAATTTTCTTTTAAATGACGACTTGAAATGGTTTTCGACTATGCTGAATACGAAAATCGCATCGAAATTTTGCAGAAATAAGTAGTTATCAAGATATAAAAAAGTTGTATTATGCATTGTAATCTTTGGCAGCCATCTTTTTTACGTGTGTGTATTTGTTTATGGCGCGTGTGCACGTAAAAAGATGGCCGCCGAAGAATACAATGCATAATACAACTATTTATTTCCGCAAAATTTCAATGCAATTTGCGTGTTCAGCATACTCGGAAACCTATAAATGTCGTCATTGAAAGGAAAATTGTGGAGGTGGACCTAATCTAAAAAAATACCAAATTATTAAACATTTCTCCAGCATGTTAGTGAAATTTATAATACTTTTAAAAAATTAAAAAGAAACAAAACAAAAGTTTTGAAAAAAAACTCACCTTTCACAAAAACAATTAAAAAAAAACACACAAACTGTGTGTGTGTTTTTTTTGTTATGATAAGTAAAAAAAAAAAATCTCGAAACTTTATTTTCATGAAAACAATTTAAAAAAGTCCTGTTCTCTCTATTTTTTTTTCTTTGAGAAACAAATATATTTCTGACTTACAAATGCGGTAGAGACTCATTATTTTTACTTTCTATGGTTTTGATATACCGCGTTTTTATTGCTTACAAAATGGGTGACTGATTTATCAGAACGTTGTAACTAAAAAGTGAGCACCACTTTTAAATGTCGAAATAATGATTTCTTTTTTACATTTTTTTTAATAATCTGTTTAATTAGTGTCCAATCAATAATAATCCAGTGAAAAAAAATTCCAAAAACCTATAAGTATAGAAATAAAGCATGGGAGTAATGTTTGTACAACGTAACGTCGCCTTTCGCACTTTTACAAACATTTTTTTAAAAAAGTAACTAAACCATTTATTGATAATTTGTCACGTGTACAAACATTAATTTATTTACGTAGGCTTAACTCCTTTCATGAATAAGAAAAGTTTTACTCTTTAAGAATAATAAAAGGAAAAAGTTACTGAACATTTATAAAAGGACTTCTTTTCATGAAGGCCAGAGGAATAGTTGGCCGAAAATTCGTGAAACAACAACAATAAATAAAAATGGTGTTAATGCAGAGAGCCGCGCTATTTTTAAATCATATTTCCACGTTTAAATAACGTTTTACGATTTTTTTTTATTTATTCAATTGTAAGGTTAAAGTACAGAATAGGTACAAAACATCCTTACCTCCCCATGTTAAGAATGACTTTTTAAATAATAACATTATTTCAGCACGGATCACTCTCTGCATGAGTAATCTTATATAGAAAAAAAAACTCAAAAGCAAGCAACAAACTTTTTTTTTGGCCTTATATAATAAAGAAAAGATGTGTAAATTAAAAAATTTGGAAGATAAACTAATGAAATATGTTTTTTTTGTTTTTGTTTTTTTACTTATCGAGTTACCAGAAAATTAAACCTTTCGTCAAATCGTGGCTGTGAAATGAATCGAACCGGAAGTTCAGTTTTATCAACAGAACAGATTCGCAGAACCGATAAATAAATATATTTATTTTATTTAATATTTTAATTTTAATTAGGTAAATTAATTTTAATAACATAAAAACATACCTCGACTCTAAAAATGGGTTGTCTGAAAATTTCAAATAAATTGGTAACGTATAAACATGGTTTTATTTCTTTAGAACGAGCCAACTTTACATTTTTATATATATAGATGAATGATATACAAGAGAACAGATAACGTCGTAAAACTGATAATTCATTATATCTCTCTTCTCTCTCTGACTTTCTTTCCGTCTCTGTCTCCCTCTCTCTCTCTCTCTCTCTCTATATATATATATATCCTCCTATGAATTCGTTTTATTTTTGTGCGCATTGATATTTATATAAAAACCCTTATTTTCTATTTATTTAAATAGAAAATACAATTTAGTTATATCTGGATTGTGCAATTGTATTCACCTGCAAAAGATCTAGCTAATTTGCATATCCTTTTAAACATTAATTTAAATTAATTCCCTATTAGTTTTTTTCGGTTTTCTTATGGGATGATCATCTTTAGTTTACTATTACATGTAATTATATTCATGCATATATTTTACATGATTTATACTTGCGTAATATTTTCATAAAAAGGTTATACTAAACACAAAATTGGTTCTATATATATTTATGTATACGTATATATTTTTGTTTAATCTCTATATCTATCTATCTATCTATCTATCTATCCTACAGACTTGAAATTTGATATACAGGGTACTGAGATTTGGGAAAATCGATGTGATTCGTTTTCAGACAGAAATTTGGCGATTAAGGGGCCAAAGTTCAACGATTTGACCTTTGAAAACTCTACAAAACTCATCCTACAATTTTAGGTCTAAACACTTGATATTTTAGATATAGGTTCCTTAGACATGGATCTAACTTAATAACTATATTTTAGCCATAAACAATAAATTTTAAGGTGTCATAAGGGGTCAAAGTTAAAAAAAAATACCCTTTTTTTTACTCAACATACACCTTCAAAAACCCGGGCAACGTCGGGCTGAAATGCTTGTCTATACTCCTATGAATTCGTTTTTCTTTTGTGTGGATTGATATTCATATTAAAAACCCTCTTTTCTTTTCAGTTAAAAATGAAATACAATTTTCTTATATATGGCTTGTGCAGTTGCATTCACTAGAAAAAGGTCTAGCTAATGTTCATATTCTTTTAAACATTCATTTTAATTAATTCCCTATTAGTTTTTTGATTTCTCATGGGATGATCATCTTTAGTTGACTATTACGTGCAATTATATTCATGCAGATATTCTACATGATTTGTCCTTGCATAATATTTGCATAAAATGTTTACAGAACAGACGAAATTGTATCCATATATATTTATGTACACGTATATATTTTTGTTTAGTCTATCTATCTATCTATTTATCTATCTATCTATCTATCTATTTATCTATCTATCTATCTATCTATCTATCTATAAAAGTGAACGTGTCTGTGTGTCTGTGTACATTTTTCTACGCAATAACTCTGTCAATTTTGAGTCTACAGACTTGAAATTTGATATATTCTTTAAGGTCAAATCGTCGAACTCGGACCCCTTAACAGCCGAATTTCTGCCCTACAAAGCATTACAAAGATTTTACTCAAATCCCAGTAGTCTTTTTATCAAATTTGGAGTCTGTAAACTGAAAATTGACAGAGTTATTGCGAAGGTAAATGTATACAGACACATAGACACACACATAGACGGACAGACAGACAGACAGACACTTTCACTTTTATAAATATATAGACAGACTAGCATGAGTGCCCGGCGTTGACCTTTGAGAACTACATAACTCCTCCGACAATTTTGTGTCTAAATACTTGAAATTTTAGATATAGGTTCCTTGGACATAGATCTAACCTAATAACTTTATTTAAGCACAAAATAATAAATGTGAAGGAGTCACAATAGAAGTCAAAGTTTGAAAAAAATGACTGCTGCAGTCTCTACTAAATTACACAGACAATTTGTGGTCTAGACATTTGAAATTTTACATAAAGGGTATTCCGAGATAGGGCAAGCTTTTTAATCAGTTTGGGTCGAAAATTTGAGCTACCAATATATAAATGTATGTATGTATGTTTTTTTTTAATTGTGCCCATCACCATCATCATCGTCCTGATCATTGAGTATTTAAGACTTTTGGAATGTTCCTTCATGTGTATTATGTGTACGTATGTATGTGCATGTGTATGTATATGCGTATTTGTGTGCTACTATGTGTGTAAATTTGCATGTTTGTGCACATGCATATGTATGTTGGCATACATCTGTATGTATGCCTGTGTTCATTTCCATGTGTGTGTGTGGGATGGAAAGGGCTCCCGTGGGGCATGGTGAGGGTAGCCCCCCTGGGAGATGCGGATCTCTGATTTAAAAAACAACATAGCGGGAAATCAGTACCCGCATTAAGCTGGTCTGCAGTTTGACTTGTTGCTGGCTTTCTTGTTCTTGCTTGTTGCTGGAGTTCAACATTTTGAACCGAGAGAGAGAGAGAGAGAGAGAGATTTAGGTGTCATACAAAGCTGAAACTCTGTAACATCATCTTTGTATAGATACTCCCTCAGGCATTTGTCTATTAAAAAAAAAAGTCCTGTGGCGATAAAAAAAGCTGTGACGTGTGTACGCCTGAAATGCTGGATGCATGTAACAATTAATTAGCCATCATTATATGTATCTATGTATGTATATGTGTATGTATATTTACATATGTATGTGTGTGTATACTTATATATGTACATGTGTGTTTACATGTATTTATATCTATGTGTATATGTATGTATATGTGCCTGTGTGTATATATGATTGTATGTGTATATATATACATTTATATATGTTTGTATGCATGTATGTGTGTATATGTGTATGTGTATGTATGCATGTGTGTATGTATATGTATGTGTATATGTGCATGTATGTGTGTATGTGTATGAATGCATATATATGTATGTGTATGTATATGTAGATAAGTGTGTATATATGTGCATATGTGTACGTATGTGTATGTGTAAGTATATGTGTGTATGTATTTGTATATATGTGTTTATATGTGGATGTATATATATGTATATGTGTATGCATGCATGTAGGTATGTATATGTATGTTTGTGTATTATGCATTTTGTATGTGGGTATATATGCGCGTATGCTTATAGACATGTATGTATGTATATATGTATGCATGTATACATTTATATGTATGTATACCAATGACCGTCTTGTGTATGTTTGAATGTGTGTGTATATATATGCATGTGTGCGTAATGTGTATTGTGTATGTATGCATGTATATATATGTGTGTGTGATATGTGTACATATGTATGTGTGCGTGTGTGTATATATATGTATGTATACCAATGACCGTCTTTAGTGTCATGTCTTCTTGAGTATGTGAATTCGCCGGCAGGACTATATGTCATTTTCGGGCTCATGAATTTTCAGTGTCTGAGGGAGTGGCACTCATATGACAAGGCGTTTCAATCATCACGTATGTCGGCATGTTTGCCTAAAACTTTCGACAGAGGCGACGGATTTTCACAAGATCAGTATCGTTTTGACGCTCGACCTTTCAGATAACAAATACCTTAAAATTGGCTAAACATGAATTTTTTCACACTCAACTGAGCACTTGTCTACAGGGAGGGGTCGTTTTTTTCGCCGATATTTTCAAAACTCATCACTTCTTATCGGTTGTCTAGCCTTAATTTAAACCTACGTCACTTCTGGTTTGGCGGTGGTCATAACAGCAGAGACATCACGTTTTTCCCCTTTCTTTTCCTCCTTCGCGGTACAGATTCGAGCCTGCCTTCTTACTAACATTTTTCTTGCTTTTTTAATCAAACACCTGCAAACACCCAGGCAACGCCGGGCTTAAGTGCTAGTATCTTTATCTGTGTGTGTACATTTCCCTACGCAATAACTCTGTCAATTTTCAGTCTACATACTCGAAATTTGATATATAGGGTACTGAGATTTGGAAAAATTTATGTGATCGGTTTTCGGCCAGAAATTTGACTGTTCTGTGTTCAAAGTTCAACGATTTGACCTTTGAGAACTCTACCAAAGTCCTCCGCCAATTTTGAGTCTAAACACTTGACATTTTTATATAGGTTTTTTGGACATGGATCTAACTTAATAACCTGATTTGAGCCCAAAACAATACATGTTAAGTGATCATAATAGGGGTCAAATTTAAAAAAAAATATCTCTGCGGTCTCTACCAAATTACTCAGACAATTTCTGGTCTAAACATTTAAAATTTTACATAAAGAGTATTCAGAGATAGTGCAAGCTTTTTATTGGGTTTGGGTCGAAAATGTTTTGTGACCAATATATGTATGTATGTATGTATGTATGTTTGCATGCCTGCCGAAAATTTCGACAAAGGCGACGGATTTTTACAAGATTAGTATCATTTTGAAGTTTGACTTTGAAGACGACAAATATAAAAAAATAGGCTAAAATCAATAATATCTTAACCTTAAAATGGTCACATTTCTACAGGGGGGGAGGTCGCTTTTTCCGCCGATATTTTTGAAAGTCATCCTCACCTTTCGATTGTCTAGCCTTTATTAACCTATGTAACTTCCGGTTTGGCGGTGGTCGTAACGGCAAATACGTTATGTTTTTTCCTCCTTTGCCGTACGAGTTCCAGCTTGCCTTTCTACTTGCACATTTTATTTATTTATTTTTTTGCTCAACATACATACTCAAACACCCGGGCAACGCCGGGCTACAAATGTAGTACATCTATAAAATTGAAAGTGTCGGTATGTCTGTGTGTGTATTTCTGTTTGCGTGTGTACATTTCCCTACGCTATAACTCTGTTAATTTTCAGTCTACAGACTCGAAATTTGATATACAGGGTACTGAGATTTGGAAAATCTTTGTGATCAGTTTTCGGTCAAAAATGTGGCTACTAAGGGGTGAAAGTTCAACGAGTTGACCTTTGGGAACTCTACTAAATCCTCCGACAACTTTTGGTTTAAAAACTTGAAATTTTAGATATAGGTTTCTTGGACATGGATCGAACTCATAAACTTGATGCGAGCTTAAAACAATAAATGTTAAGGGGGGCATAATAGGGGTCAAAGTTTAGAACAAATTGACATATACGGTCTCTACCAAATTACTCAAACAATTTCTGGTCTAAAAATTTGAAATTTTACATAAAGTGTGTTTCAGAGATAGCTTTTTAATCGGTTTCGGTAGGAAATTTTTCATTACCAATATATAAATAAATGTATATACGTATGTTTGCATGTCTGCTAAAAACTTTCGGCAGAGGCGATGGATTTTTACAAGATCAGTATCGTTTTGAATTTCGACCTTGCAGACGAAAAATTAGCGTAAAACATTAATTATTTCACCTTCAACTAGACACTTTTCTTCAGAGGGGTCGCTTTTTGTTTGCCGATATTTCTGGAAGCCATCCTCTTTTTACGAGTGTCTAGGACTAATTTAAACACAAGTCATTACCGGTTTGGCAGTTTTCGTAACAGCAAAAACGTCAGTTTTTTCCCCGTTCTTTTCCTCTTTCGCGGTACGGGTTCGAGCTTGCCTTCCTACTACCACATTTATATATATATATATATATATATATATATATATATATATATATGTATGTATATACGTATATATATATATATATATTTATATATATATATATATTACTCACTTTCACCCATTACCAAGCATATATATATATATATATATATATATATATATATATATATATATATATAAACGTGTATTAGCTTTTGATTGCTTTTTAGTTTCTAATTGCCAAGAAAGAGGTGATTAACGACACGTTAGTGTCCCAAGTTCGAATCCAAATATTTCCACAAAAATCTCTTACACTCAGGATGTTAGCACGCCTCTCGTAGTCCATTCCGTAAGAACAAGACATAATTCTGACTAGAGATATATCGGGGAACCCAATGCCAAAGAGAAAGTTATCTGATCCATACGCTGGTGATGGTGGTGGTGGTGGTGGTGGTGATGATGATGATGATGATGATGATGATGATGATGATGATTTATCAAAAGATTTTTATACGAAGTTGGTATTAGAGCAGTCCTGCTTACCTATAAAACCCATAACCACATTATTCAGCTTGCATTAAAGTAACTCAATTAGAAAAAAAGGGAGTTTAAAATATCAGGTAACTTAAAAAAAAAAACAACAAAAAACAAGATATTGGTTATTTGTTCCGTTCATTGGTTTGTGAAATATCAATATGGAACAAGAGGGAAAAAGTAACAAGCTTAGTGAAATAAACGATTATATATTTAGCACACAAATACACACACACACACACTCATACAGACGCATACATGCATACATACATACATATATATATATAAATATATATATATATATATATATATATATATAAACAGATAGGGTAACAGGTAGAGGTAAGAGTTAAAGTTGGTTGTCCATATGTCTGTGAAACTGTTCATTCAAAGATACTGAGATTTCGTTTTTTCTTTTATTTGAATAAAATGATACGAAATATAGTAATATGGGTTGATCGACGTGAAATTGAGTGTAATATAATTATATATGCATATATATATGTATATATATATATATATATATATATATATATATATATAGAGAGAGAGAGAGAGAGAGAGAGAGAGGGGGGAGAGAGATGGATAGATTCATAGAAACCTAGATATAGATGTAGATATGTGTTTTTCAGTAACATTTTTTTTCTATTTAAGGAAACTCTTTAAACATGAGGAAATTTAAAAAATTCTCAATAATATTTTTGTCAATATCAAAAATTTCCACATACACACACATATATATATATATATTTATGCATACGGATTACTATATTATTATTGTTATTACAATTATTATTATTATCATGATTATTATCATTTTTATTATTATTATTATTATTATTATTATTATTGTTATTATTATTATCATCATTTTACTACAATTATTTTATTATCATTATTATTTTTGTAAATATTATTATTATTTCTATTAATGTTATTATTATTAACATTATTATTAACATTATTATTATAATTATTTCTATTATTGTTATTATTATTACGATTATTACTAACATTATTATTAACATTATGATTATTATTATTATTATTATTATTATTATTATTATTATTATTATTAACTCATTTCACACAGGTCATAAAATATCTATCCTTGGAAATATCCTGTTGTGTTCTCTGGAAACTGAGTGACAAGAGTTCTCCTTAGTTTTATAGTGCTCTTCACCTCTCCTGACAACATTTGCAAATGGATTTTCATTATCCCAACAGTCGCTTACCATCGATTTCTCGCAAGCAGCGCTCATCGGTCCCCACTGAAATTTGTGTGGCAGTAAGCCTCCGCAAAGTCCCAGCTGTCTTGGCACTTGTCCATCGGGGGTCTTCTCAGTGGTCTCTCCTCAATCTTTCTATCCTCCTTTACCCTTATTGGCTATTTGACATCATTCTTGTGGAGGTAACGGGAGGGGATGGGGGGGAGTGCCTAGACAACTTATAGATATTTATCTTCAATATTCTTGGTTCCATGTAACGCTTCTTCGTGTTTTGTCTCTGTAGCAGTTTGTCTGACCCGCGCATGTGGCTCATATGTATTATTCTCCGATTATTATTATTATTATTATTATTATTATTATTATTATTATTATTATTATTATTATTAATGTTGTTATTATTGTCGGCCTACAAAGAGCTTTCACACAGGTCATTAAAAATTTCACCTTGAAAACGACCTGTGCTGTTCCCTGGAATCTGAATTACAACAAGTCTTCCAAATTTCCAGTACTCTCCACATCTTTCGATAACATTTGCAAATGAAGTTGCGTTATCGCAACTGCTGCTTACCAATGATTTCTCGCTGCCAGCGGCCATTGATCTCCACTGGAATCTGAGTAACAATAAGTTTTTCCAAGATCCCAGTTCACATGTCCAGTGGAGGTCTAGTCAGTGCTATTTCCCCCGTCTCTTCATTTATCTTGATCCTTCGCGATCACTTTGGGGAGGGGCGGTTATATCCAGCGTCAATGTTCTTGGTTTCATAAAGAAATGCATTACCATTATTATTTTCATTATTATTATTATTTTATTAATATAATTATTATTGTATTAATATTATTATTATCATTATTATTGATATCATTTTATTAATGTTATTATCATTATTATTATCATTATTATTATTTTTTTAAATTTTTTATCGTATTATTATTATATTATTATTATAATATTAATATTATTATTATTATTGATATCATTTTATTAATGTTATTATCATTATTATTATTTTATTTTATTTTTTATCTTATTATTTTTTCATTATTATCATTATTATAATATTACTATTTTCATTATTATTGGTATCATTAATATTATCATTACTATTATTATCATTATTATAATATCATTATTATTGATATCATTTTGTTAATGTTATTATCATTATTATTATTATTATCGTTATTATTATCATTTTTCTCATGTTTATTTTATTATACTTATTTTTATTGTTTTCATAATTATATTATTATTATCATTACTATTATCATTATTATTATTATTATTAATAATAATAATAATAATAATAATAATAATAATAATAATAATAATAATAATAATAATAATAATAATGCGTAGGTTAAGACCTTTCTTACTCATCTACATCGCCCGTAAATTCAAACACAAGATTTTGTTCAATATCTGCAGATACAATTTTTTCCCAAATAGGACAATATGGAGACGCAAAATATACATACTTGGCAATTCTCTCCGCTTCGGACATAAGAGCAATTACATAGTACACTGAAATTTTAACTTGAAGACTAGTTGGATTTATTATGTGTATATAAACAAGTAGCTTGTTCACTGTAAAAGCGGAGGGCGAGTGTTTATTTAATTTACATTTGTTGAGATACTAAAATACTCACTGGGTGTAGTTACACATCGCTCCCATGGGTCAGAGGGTCGAACCGCCGACTATCAACGCGATGATTGTAGTTTCAGTTTTCGGCAAGGAAATGTGCTAGTCTAGCCGCACTGATGAGGGTTGATGCAACAAACAGTACCGTATGTGGATGAATATATATATATATATATATATATATATATATATATATATATATATATAATTTCATGGTTATGAGAGTTTTTGGAAGCATGAAAATGATGTTAATTTTTGTATTTTATGTTTATATTTTATCGGTTCTCATGAAAAACATCATATATATATATATGTGTGTATTTATATATACTTGTTTGTATAATAATAACTTCATGATGTCCTGTGTAAAATCTCCTAGTTAATACAAATTATAATAATAATAATAATAATAATAATAATAATAATAATAATAATAATAATAATAATAATAATAATAACAACCGCCAGCATTGCTTGGAAACGGAAATTACATAGTTAACTGGGACATCGATAAGCAAACAGATAAACCAATACAACCAGGATATCCGGATGTAATAATAGTTAACAAGAAAGAAAAATCCTGCCTGATCGTAGATTTCGTCGTTCCAGCAGCCTGCAGTCTGAATCTCAAGCAGACAGAGAAGCGGAGCAAATACACGAACCAGACCGAAAAGGTGATGAAAGTAAAGATAATACCAAGCACTATTAACAATCCCGAGAAACTTCGAGAAAATTATGGAAGAGATCGGAACCTAGAAGGATGTCTTAGAAAATACAGCGGATAACAATAATGAAAACGGCTGAAATATTAAGAAAAGCTGTTGCATGCAGAAACACATACATATGATTTACAAACGATAATCGGAAATGCAACAGAAGTTAAACCGTAAAAGAATAAAATATTACAATTATGGAACGAAGAAAACTGAAACCATAAAATTGTATTTCCCCCCGAATAAATATATAGTGTCCGCATCACTGGCACCACACAAATTAGACGTGAAGTGCCAGAGAGGATGGAAAGACTGAGAAGAGAAATCACTAACCAAAACTTCCTTGTAAGTGTATGAAAAAGACTGGGACCTTGCGTAGGCTGCGCCAACCAAAGTCAGTGAAGAAAAATCTATGCTTCCAGCGAGAAACCAATGGTAAACGACTGTTGCGATAACGTAAATTCAATTGCAAATATTTTTTTTTTAAATGCTGGAGAGTACGGGAAGTATGAGGACACTTGCTGTCACTTAGACCCTAGTAAATACCACTGTGAGTTATCCTAATGCTAAAATACCTCCTAAAACATTGCCAGTGTTTTGCGACATCGTTGAATGTAAATAATACGAGGAGAGATAGCACGATTCCGACGTCGAGTGGAAAAATCCGTTGTACAAATTCCAGAAATAATGTCACGTTATATACACAAGGGATCAAGTTGTACAGATAGAAATAACTAAAGTATAAATGATATCATAACTTATAAATAACACCTATGGTATGTGATCTTGTGAGAAGGTCTTGTGTGTAAAGGACAGGGTTCTCTTCAAGTTCCATTGCCCGGGATTTACAAAGGTTTTGCCCGGTACTGTAAGACCAGTTTTTCTTTCATGAACAGAAAAATTGATAAGCCTATTGTTTTGTACCTTTGTTTATTTTTTTTTTAATGCAATCTGAATACAACTGGAAAATAATCGTCTCTTTTTGCAGATTTGTGCTCTGGGCAAAATCTTTGGTAGACACCGGGAGATGGAACTTGGAGATAACCACAAATAATAATAATAATAATAATAATAATAATAATAATAATAATAATAATAATAATAATAATAATAATTGGTTGATGCTAAAAGGAGTGAGATTTTAGGGTGGTTTGTTGCTAACAAAATTTCAGTGAAAGAGGTGCTTAGTTCTCTTCCAGCGCAAGAACTATGACATATCATCGACAAGTTAAATTGAGCAGTCAGCGCCCCAGAGGAGTGACGTTCTGACTTGCAAAAAGTGACTGGACAGCCCTCTCGACATTCCGCAGTTAGGACCTTCAAACGATTAGCAATAAATTAATCTTTCTCAGAGAGAGAAAGTAAAACATGGGGGTGGCCTCCTAGATCTGCACAGAACTAAACTCCCACCATACATTAATTGCAGGAATTGTAAAATCTCCATTGATGAAAATCTTTAGTGAAGGGCTGTGGGCGGTTTAACTGTTGCGATAATGTTTACAAATTAGTTTACAAAGCTAATCGAAACAGGTACAATATAATAGAAATCTCCAGAGACATGTTGTCTCATAGTCTCCAAAGAAAATCACTTGTCAGTTAGTAATCTCCGATGAAGACAGGGGTAAGAACTCCTATGGAGTTCTTATAATAATAATAACAAAAGCATTAATGAACTACGCATATTACCCCCACCCCCCAAACAAAAACACTAAAAGTATACTCTGCTGACAAAGAGACGAAACCATAAATCACATTAGAAGTGAATGTTAGAGCTTGTCTCAAAATGAATATGAAGCATTACATAAGTCGAGTGATTTCGAAAATCATTAAACAGATTATATGAACATAAATAGAGGCGAATAGTTGAAAATTAGATAAGCCATAGCTATACAAAAGGTCAAACTCATCCCAGCAAGAAGACTGGACGTGATAATATTAGTTAGAAATAAATAAAAAGAAAGAAGAAAAATATGGCATATTGTCAAGTTCACAATTCTAGCAGATCGCACGAAAAAAATGAAAGTGAAAACCAAACAAGTGATGGCAGTAAGATAAATGACGATCGCCGTAATAAGGAAAGTGTATATATGTGTGCGTGTGTGTACATGCCCATATATATATATATATATATATATATATATATATATATATATATATATATATATATATATATATGCATGAAGAAGTAAATAGGTATATATATATATAAGATTGCATGTGTGCAGACTACAATTCATTTATACTTTGTTTCTCGTTCCGTAAAGTTTATTTGATTTTTTGTGATTTTTCGAATAGACATGAAATAACTGTCCCATAAAACAAAGTGAAAATGTCCTTCCTATGTTCCTTCAAGAAACATACTACCTAAACCCACATACACACTCACATACATAACGAAATAGACGCATACTCATATTAATATATATACACACATAAATGAAAATATACACGTATATAGACTTATATACATATATGAATTAATACGTATATATATATATATATATATAAATACGTGTGTATATATATGTGTGTGTGTGTGAGGGTGTGTATACGTATGTGTATGGATACATTATATAAAAGTTAACGCAAACCGGCATGTGTGTGTTGAGTTGGTATGCTAAATCCAAAATATATTTGCTCTGCACATTACCATGAAACTTTTTTATATTCTGATAGGTGTTTGTACAATATTTTAATAGCAATAGTATTTGATTATAGTAGATAAAAATTATACCTGAAAAATAAAAAAAAAACATCAATCTAGATTATATATATATATATATATATATATATATATGTATATATATGTATATATATTTATGCGTGTGTGTATACATGTGTGTTTTTATATATGCCTAATACATATACACATATACATGCATATGCCTATATATATATATATGTATATATATAGGTAGGTATATAAGTACATATAAGTACATACATATTTACATATATATATATATGTATATATAGATCCATTTACATATATGTATAAATATATATATAGATACCCGCATAAAACATATGTTTGCGCGTGTTCGTACACACACACACACACACACACACACACACACACACACACACACACACATATATATATATATATAAGTGGGTGTATGTGTACATATATCTATATGCATATATATATACACACACACACACACATATATATATATATATAACTTTATTCGATTGGCAAAATTTTAGAATAATTATAAAAAAGTGAACCATATCGTAAATATATATATATATATATTATATATATAATTTTTTTTTTTCTTTTCCTCACCCCGGTTTTCATTTTTTAGTTGATTGAATTTACGATATGGTTCACTTTTTTATAATATATATATATATATATATATATATATATATATATATATATATATATATATATATATATATATTTCTAAGCAACATATGAAACCATTATATCCAGTATATAGTGCTTAATATAGTTTCTATTTACTTGCCACCCTAAAAAGGGCAGAGTTAAAGTCAATGTCGGTCTGTAATGTGGGGTAAATCCAGCTCCCCAAAAGAGACAGCCCGGATAGGAAGAAAAATAAAAGTTGTCTCAATCTAGAATGGTTTCTCCTCCACTGATCAAGGTCAGGAAAAGTGAAGTGTAGTATCAGAACAGCTACTACACTTTAGTCTCAGCCAAAATGGCCAAGTAAAACTTATAAGTTGTAATAATTATTTCAATTCAGAAATATTGAAAATAATTACAGAAATGCTGTCCGCTCCCGATGTTAGACCGGGTCAGCATATCAAAGGTGGGTGTGGTTACAAAGAGGGGACCTTTCATGTGTCGTGTAATCAGGTCACCGTATGCGTCGTCAGCGGCGGAGATGGATTCGGGGTTCACCTAGACGCGCAAATTTGTTGTAACTCTCTCCTCCACCCCAAGAACCATATCGTTAAATAAAATAAATAAAATGATTACTGGTGAGCCGACGTAAATTCTATCACCATTTTTTCAGTAAGGAAAAAAAAAAATCTTTAGTTGTGTAAATAACTAAACCAAAAAAAAAAAAAAAAGAAAAAGAAAAAAAAGAAGAAATTTATTCTCCTACCTTTTGTAAAGAAAAATTCCACAAGGAAAAATGTATAGATATTTTCTAATTGTATGTTCCTGATCCCGGGTAGAATTTAGCAATTAAAGTCCAAATTGTTTTCAAGGAAACGATCCAAAAAATTATGTTTTTACAAAATAAAAATATGTGAATGATCCACAAACAAAATAATTTCCTTTCTGGTTTGTTTACTTATAGTTTTTTATTTTTTTTTATTTTTCATTCATAAATAGGATGTGATGAGAAACTGTGTTTACACATCTTGTGTCCTTACATCTGTTTCATGCAACATCTGGTTCGTATCCATTGTACTGACATTCAACTGTTTTGGTGTGTGTGTGTGGGGTCACTTACATCAGTTTTTGCATCACTATAATAGTATTTTATTTCTCTCGGTCAGTCATCTGTCGGCACCGGTCACGTTTGGTGCTGCCACGTTTAATATTGTTATAGTATTTTCACCGCTAAACTCACGAATTGAATGAACGCAACTTGAAAATATTCCGCGTTCTTAACTTTTCTCGCAGACTTTGCCGCTCTCTCAATCCATCGCAATTGATGCGACTAGCTTTTTCTCCGCTTGTGTGTACGCGTGCGGGTGTGTGTGGGTGTGTGTCTAAGTAATAATAACACTAATTCAAGTAGAAATAAATAATAAAATTTCACACTAAGTCGATATTTATTCGTATTTAAACAAATTAAGTCCAATAAAAATGTAAGTAAAATTACGATATCATAATATATTTCGGTAAATTTAAGAGCAGTGAATGTGCCGAAACGCCACTCAGTAAGTGAACTAACTAAAAAGCACACACACACACACACACACACACACACACACACACACACATATATCTGTGTGTGCTTTTTCATATATATATTATATGTATATATATATATGCACATACATTTTATATCTATATATTCTTTCGATTTTACAAACATACTCATAATTTATTGATTTTTATTTTTTTTAATTTCAAAAGTGCAACCACACCCACCCACACACACAGACACATAGACACAGATACAAAGACACACATACAGACACAAAGACACAGAGACAAAGACACACACAGGCACAAAGACACACACACACACACATATATATATACACACTTATATATATCTACCATTATATATCACACTTATATATATATATATATTTACATGTATATATATATATATATATATATATATATATATTAGAAAGAGCTTCGTGTGTGTGTGTGTGTTTGCGCGCGCGTTTGTGAGGTCGTTTCCTACACACCCGAAAACGGCTGAGCCGATTTTTATGAAATTTCACAAAAATGTACATTATGTTCTAGGCAGTGATTTTAGATAGGTTTTGTATCGGAATGTCTTCAGTAAATATCGATAATCGATAAGCGAAAATACCCGCTAAAAGGAAGAACAGAGGATTTGGAATAAATGTAATGCCTTACACAGCCTAACATCGCAAGTGCTCTTGTGAAGTTTTATAACAGCACAAACAGAACGGCTCCTCATATAACATCAACAGTAGGACTTTTAATATGACAGGGGCGGGTTCGAGATGAATGATTCTTTTAGAGTACCATTGAACTAGGATATCTGATATTTGCATTTTAAACTTTAATACAAGCCATTATATAATATATTATTTTATAAAATCAACAGTAATTTCTCTACAGTGAACCCGACGGTGAACTAAATAACTTAGAGAAGAACTGAAAAAATTGGCGATTTTCAAATTTCGTTAACAATAAAATATGAGAGGGCGAAACATTCGTGGGTCCTCATTCAATCCCGGGCAACGCCCGGTCCCCTGCTAGTTTATATATATAAATAAATTTTAATAAAAAAGTAAGAAGTAAATTACACTGGTACTTTATCAGATTATCATATCATGAGAATGAAAGACAAGTAAAAATGTGAAGGATATTTTGGCCATGACATTTCGAAGTTAAAAGCTTCTCATTAGTATATGAGAATTGGTATACAAAGATACGAGTAAAAAGCCAACAGCGACTTTAATAACATTAATATTTTAAATAAAACAATATGGATGAGGAAGATAAAGAAGACGATAAAATAGGGGTAAGAAATACCGAGGAAGTAGAAAAAATGATAAGTAAAGGGCAAAATAGATTCATTTTGTGATAAAAAAAAAAAATCTATGATGTCAACGTACTTAAATTGTAAGATTGCCAGTATGGTGAACTTTAGAACATAGAATTTTGTCATTTTTGTTATAGGTTTAGTAATTACATTGAGCTTTATAAATAAAAGATTTAGTATAAATAAAAGGTGAAATGCAATTGAAAAAATATATTTCCACAGAAATATATTATGTACGTTTATATATATATATATATATATATATATATATATATATATATATATATATACATATATATGTGTGTGTGTGTGTGTGTATGTACATATATATATACATATATATATATTTATGTATATATATGCATACTTAATGTGTACGCGCACGCACACCTATTTATATATATACGCATATATATATATATATATATATATATATATATATATATATATATATATATATATATATACTAGCAAATGTACCCGTCCTTGACTGGGTTCAAAAACAGCCTACAGAAAATGGACTCTGATTTATGAAAGTATGATAGCTTATGAAAAGGAAGGGTTGTAAATTTGGGTTGAATTTGGGGGTATCAAAACCAAAGCCAAATATGATGAAAGTAAAAATAAAATAGATAACCCCATAATTTATTATACCATACCTGTTCACACTGAAACACTTATCACAATATTCTGTGGGTCTATATTACAAAACCTTGTTAAACTTTGTGACATGTTTCCATTCTATGGAGATCAGGTGCGAACGAACACCCCATAATTTTATTATACCATATTTCTTCAAACTTAAACATAATTAGCAAAGTATATTTGCACAGACAGATAGAAAAAGTCTTTATTAAAGTTTGTACCTATTTGCATTCTATGGAGGCCAGGTGCGACGCAGATCTCACAATTTTATTATACCACCTCTATTAAATTTAAAACATACTTATCAAAATATTCTTATGTACATCTATATTAAAAACACTTGTAAACGCTTTTTTTTTTAACTTTTAAATTTTTTATTTTCATACTTTTTGGACCAAGCACGAACGCTGACCCCACAATTTTAATGAACCACTGTTCTGTCAGATCAAACATACCCATTCCTGTGTTTCGATACGTCTTCTATCATTACATGTAATGAGCTTTCTATAATAGGCAACCATATAGAAGCCTATTCGTGACCAGACACACACACATACACACACACATTCAGCTTTATATTATAGATATATGCATACCACTTATATTTTACAATACTCCTCCATAACAATAATCTGAATAAAGATTGACAAAAAGAGACGCAGTTCATACGAAGAATTATATATATAAATATATATATATATATATATATATTTATATATATATATATATATATATATATATTATTTCCCCCCCCCATATATTGCTACAAGAAGATCAGATGACTGCATTAGCATAAAAAAAAATATATATATATATATAAAATTGCTCCATTTGTTTTAGCACTATTAAAGTCCCCGCTTAGAATTCAATGATTCATATATTTTTTACATTTTCAAGATGGGGTATATATATATATATATATATATTTCCAAATATAATCTCTTTTCTCCTATCTCTCTATCCCGCTTATATATATATATATATATATATATATATATATATATATATATATATATATATATATATATATATATATATAGAGAGAGAGAGAGAGAGAGAGAGAGAGAGAGAGAGAGAGAGACGTAAAGAGCGAGAGAATGAGTCTATCGACGGGCATATATTTAATAAATAAAAACAAATATCAACAAATAGAAAGCACAACACAGTTAAGAGGAGCAATTATATATCGATACAACAATAAAGTTATTTTTATGTATTCATACTCGTATTAAAACTACTTTTTTTCTATTTATTTAAAAAGCAAATACAACTTTGCGATATATTGAATTGCATTAATTTTTAGCTAATGTTCACATTTTTTAGAACATTCATTTTAATTAATTTCCTATTATTTTCTTATTATTTTTTTTGTTTTTGTTATCTCATAGGATGATCAATTTTAGGTAACTATTACGTGTAATTATATTCATTCCGCTATTCTACACGATTTATACTTGCGGAATGTCCGCTTAAAACTAGGTTATAGTAAACACGAACTTCTATCTGTATATATTTATGTATGTGCATATATATTTGTTTTTAAAATTTTGCCTACCAAATTCCTGTGCCCTTCTTTGGTCTACACACATGAAACGTAATATTTAGTGTATACGAAGTCAAACAAAACTTTATATTTTCGGAAACTCGAATCAAAATGGAGAAAATTAAAAAAAAAATTGAAGTCGTCCAAGTGAAAGTCGGACGATGACATTACGAATATGCATGCGTAACGTGATAGCTACGTTCATGCTTTAATTTTTTTAGCCTTACAGCAAAAAGGTTTTCATAGCACAGGCATTAACGTCAAAGGAACAAGTAAACCGTAAGCGAAAAGTCTTTGTTTTGATTCTCAGTGGTGGCGCACGACTGTTTCTTTTTAACCCATAAACTCATTATAATATATTGGGTCCAATACAAGATAATAATAAATCCGAAATCTGCATAAATCCAAATATCATATTTAAGCGTATTTTACAATCGGTCAATGCTAGTATTAAGTAAAGATGAGCAATGAAAGTAACTCATAACTTTATTATCATCATGTCTTTAAGGGAAGAAGTGGAAAAAGAAACCGCTTTAATCCCTGGCATTATGAAGCTAAATGCTTTTCGTCAGAAAAGGAGAATGGCCAGAATTATACAATATATAAAATATGGAAAACGATGATATTTAGATTTGAAATCGAAATTAATGAAGTATAGATTAAGATATACTTAATTCCAACTATATATATATATATATATATATATATATATATATATATATATATATATATATATATATATATATATATATAGTTGGAATGTGTATATGATGAGAATAATTGAAATAGTATTCCGACGAAAAAGAGCGATAAAAACACCAGTGCATATATTTGAAAGTATATTTTTCATATATTGAAATGTATTACCCTTTTCATTACAGAAACAAATCATTGGAAATTTTTTAAAAAGGGGGAGCACAGCGTTGTCAAATTGAATAAGACATTTTTTTATATCGTCATATAATCGTTAATATATGCAAAAATATATGATGCAATTCATTTTGGCAACAAATATGTCCGTTATAATACATGGATGTATAACTGAAATGAAATGAGCGTATTCTTGTTATGTGACTTAAACTTTATCATTAAATAGCATTTTTCTTGAGAAATATGTTTTCAGTAAGGACTTTATTGCAAATCCCTACGGAGAATGTACATTGTACATTTACAAATGTTAGAATACGCATACCATTCGTCAAAAATGATGGAAGAAAACGTGATGCTCCCTAGTGTCTACGTTAATTTTCATATCTATATAATAATTCATATAGTTTGTACGTACATTATCACACGTCCTCTATAATATAAAAGCGAAAATATATGTTAGAGCGTGCGCTTTTTTTTCTATGCCCGGCAAAAGCTTTTTTCGGAGGGGGGGCGTTACCACTTCTTAGAACTTTTTTATATACTCCCTAGGTGTCAAAATTTCTGATTTACAAAAGAAGGTCGTCTTTATCTTTAATTTGAGCGACTTTTATTTTATAAAATTCCCGCTATTCTGTTTGCTTGCGTGTTTCTTCGTGTTTTTCGTATAAATAGAGCAAAGGCATTCGAAGAAATTGCGTTTCCCTGGCACTCTTCCCAGGGACGTCCAGAAAGCAATAAGCTTTGATTAATGTTGGGAAAACCCGTCATATCAGATAATTGCTATTCATTTGGACACTCCCCTTTTTATGGGAAGTTGGTTTTCCCCAACATCCTGGGGAAACAACTAAATATGCAGAAACTGGCTTGTAGTCCAAGTTAAGTGCGTGATGTTTGACACCGTTAAATGTATGCACCTGTGTGAACTCATTAGCTTAACTTTTAATCGTTTAATTTCAACCATCCTCACTACCTCTGTCCTCTAAGCCTCTAGGTAGCATATCACATTTTATTTCACTTTTTTTCCGCCTTCGCCTCAAGACTTCAAGTTCGATCCTTCCTGCCTACTATTTTTTTCCAACACGCACACACACTTCTACAAAACCAGGCAACGCCGGGCACCCACCGCTAATTTATAAAGGGAAAATGGGCTCGGCCGTTTATGTATGTTCGCGAAAAGCTTTTTGCATCGAGCATCTCGCGTCGGTTGCATTCCACGAGAAGTTTTCATATACTTTCCAGATGGTAATATCTCAGATTCGCAAACGGACATCGTCTCTATCTTTTTTTACCGAGTTAAACAAAATTCCCACCGCGCCGTCGTCTCCAGTGTTTGTTTGTCTTTTTCGTATGAATAAAGCGAAACCTTAGATCGTAATTGGCTGGCCTTCGGGTAAGGATCACAATGTAATATATGTTCTAATGCTTCACTTATGTAATTAGGGGTTTGGTCAATGGTGGGTAGACCCTTCATACCGACAGAATTACCTTTTAAGTCAATTGGGCCTCGGTCAATACGGGGAGACCTTTCATCGCGAGACAATTGCTATTTATTTGAACGCTGCCAGAGTGCTCCCTTTTTGGGGGAGCTGTTTTCCCTCATATTAAAGAGTGATCTAGTGTCTAATTTGTTTTCGTGGGGAAGCAAATAAATACCGCCTGGCCTTTGAGCCGGTTAGTATCTGTTCTGTAATTGGTCCCTGGTCAATGTAGGGGGAACCCTTCATACTGAGACAATAACTATTTATTTGGATATTGCCAGAGTTCCGCCATTTGGAGGGGATGCTTTTCCCCAACATGAAAACAACCTTGTGTCTAATTTGCTTTCCTGGTGACACAAATGAATAAATCTACAGAAAGCGGGAAGCTTAACTGGCCCCCGGCCAGATATAAAAGTAATGTTCATTTCTGCGGGTGTGTGTGGAAACTCTTAGGATTCTTAAGTTAATTACCAACTCATTGAATTCATTTTCCTCCTTAGCCTACTGATTGAAATTACTCAACATTTTCGAGTTCAATACTATATTTTATTTTTTATTTCGGAAAAAGTAATTCCCAACTCATTGAATTCACTATCGTCTTTTTTCACGTTCTTTTCCTCTTTCGCTGTACGGGTTCGAGCCTACCTGCCTACACCTACTTTTTTAATTTTTTTTTTATACTCAACACACATCTCCGAACATCCGGGCAACACCAGGCAACGCTGGGCATCCAGGCTAGTCGTTTTCTAAAAGATAGCTCGCCCGATCTTCGAAGATTTTATTACTCGGGTTACTGTTCTCGTCTTTCCGTTATTATGCGTATAAAGTTTCGGCTGAAGTAACCTCCGACCTTATCTTGCTGTATCCTATTTAAGTAGGTAATATTTCTATCGAACACTGAAATCTGCTCGAAATTTCCAACGGAATCCTTAACATAAGTCATGGTCAAATACAGTTGTAAGTGATATTCTTCTGGAGTTCGAACGTTCAATACTCACGGCCGAATACAAATCCGAATCATTTAACACATCTACTCCGTAATGGTTAACGCAACGACCAAGATGAATGATAATGTCTCTTGAATAACACTAATAATGTTGGATGGGGGACATTCATATTGGGAGACATATATCGAGTACCTTATAAAGAGAGACGGTGCCATGTAACGGCTACATGTAATACAAGATAGACGATGATGTCTCTTGAATAACACTAATAATGAGAACAGTAGTTCGAATAAATCGGATTTATACAAATTATCTATCGTAAACTTTAAAGTTCAGAAGCATTATATCGAATGTATATTTAAAAGAATATTGAACTCACAATTATTTGCACAGTAAGAAGAAATTATTTTATTTAACACAATTTTAATTGAAACAATAAATAAATGTAATAGTAATTATTTTTTTTTAATTCAGAGAAAGATATTTAGCTAAAAACTATGTAGACATCAACACCGAAAAAGTATTCGATACACAAATGTATGTAGATAGGTCTTTCGTGTTTTAACTTACTTTAAAGTGTTTATTAAGTTTGAAACGCCAATGGTAAAACGCGCTTAAAGTAAATCGACAAAAAAGATGGCGGGCATGAGACTGTTATATTTGGAGTCTTGGAAATCGATTAAAACTCGAAAATAACAAAATTACTGATAGTAATCTGACCAATAAAAAGAAGTTACGTGTTTATTGTTTTAAAAAGATATAAAAAAAAACTTGTTAAGATTTGGAATGCATGAAAACATAACATGTTTATTAAATTTACTAAACTAATAACGGCAATTATTCTTGTGTATTTTCTTTAATATTATTAAAAGTAACATAAATGAATCATTTTAAACGAGAAATCTAGAGACCTATTACATATAATATATATAAAGTATATAAAATCTATAGACCTATTACATATAATATATATATATAAAGTATATAAAATCTATAGACCTATTACATATAATTTATATAAAGTATATAAAATTTATAGACCTATTACATATGATATATATATAGATAAAGTATATAAAATCTGTAGACTTATTACATATAATATATATAAAGTATATAAAATCTATAGACCTATTACATATAATTTATATAAAGTATATAAAATTTATAGACCTATTACATATGATATATATATATAAAGTATATAAAATCTGTAGACTTATTACATATAATATATATAAAGCATATAAAATCTGTAGACCTATTACATATAATATATATAAAGTATATAAAATCTATAGACCTATTACATATAATTTATATAAAGTATATAAAATCTGTAGACTTATTACATATAATATATATAAAGCATATAAAATCTATAGACCTATTACATATAATTTATATAAAGTATATAAAATTTATAGACCTATTACATATGATATATATATATATAAAGTATATAAAATCTGTAGCCTTATTACATATAATATATATAAAGCATATAAAATCTATAGACCTATTACATATAATATATATAAAGTATATAAAATCTATAGACCTATTACATATAATTTATATAAAGTATATAAAATTTATAGACCTATTACATATGATATATATATATATAGATAAAGTATATAAAATCTATAGACCTATTACATATAATATATATATAAAGTATATAAAATCTATAGACCTATTACATATAATTTATATAAAGTATATAAAATTTATAGACCTATTACATATGATATATATATATAAAGTATATAAAATCTGTAGACTTATTACATATAATATATATAAAGCATATAAAATCTATAGACATATTACATATAATTTATATAAAGTATATAAAATTTATAGACCTATTACATATGATATATATATAGATAAAGTATATAAAATCTGTAGACTTATTACATATAATATATATAAAGTATATAAAATCTATAGACCTATTACATATAATTTATATAAAGTATATAAAATTTATAGACCTATTACATATGATATATATATATATATATAAAGTATATAAAATCTGTAGACTTATTACATATAATATATATAAAGCATATAAAATCTATAGACCTATTACATATAATATATATAAAGTATATAAAATCTATAGACCTATTACATATAATATATATAAACTATATAACATCTGTAGACTTATTACATATAATATATACATAAAGTATATAAAATCTATTGACATATTACATATAATTTATATAAAGTATATCAAATCTACAGACCTATTACATATAATATATATAAAGTATATAAAATCTATTGACATATTACATATAATATATATAAGGTACATAAAATCTGTAGACATATTACATATAATATATATAAGCTATATAAAATCTATAGACCTATTACATATAATATATATAAAGTATATCAAATCTACAGACCTATTACATATAATATATAAGGTATATAAAATCTATAGACCTATTATATATAATATATATAAAGCATATAAAATTTATAGACCTATTAAATATAATATATATAAAGTATATAAAATCTATTGACATATTACATATAATATATATATATATACTATATAAAATCTATAGACATATTACATATAATATATATAAGGTATATACAATCTATAGACCTATTACATATACTATATATATCTATAAAGTATATAAAATCTATAGACATATTACATATAATATATATAAGGTACATAAAATCTGTAGACATATTACATATAATATATATAAGGTATATAAAATCTATAGACCTATTACATATAATATGTATAAAGTATATAAAATCTATAGACCTATTACATATAATATATATAAAGTATATAAAATCTATAGACCTATTATATTGATAGGGTGATAGTACATGAAGATAAACCCATTTCCATTTTCCTTTAAAAACGAGCTGAATTCTATTTACGCATCGTTTCTGCATTCTGCATGACTGCGTAGAATTTTAAGTAAAAACCTTGTAGCACAGAGAAATACTTTTTATATATCTGTGTACATATACATATATATATATATGTGTGTGTGTGTGTGTGTGTGTGTGTGCGTGTGTGACTTTGTGTGTGTGCGAAAAGTCTCTACCAAACTCGATCGAAATGTTGCAAAAATCTAAAAATATTAACAGTAGTTCGAATAAGTTCAATAATACGAATAATCATTCCTCATCTAAAAGTGAGAAACATAAAAACATTGTAATCGCTAGAGTAAAAGAAGATAAACAAAAAACGTCTCAAACAGGAAAGTTTAGAAAAAACGTACTGATTATCTACTAAGATCATCGTATATAACACACGTAGGACTCGTAGATAAGGGTTACGACCTCAAAAAGAAAACAAAATCATTTACCCAGTTAGTTTCAAGAGCGATGATACAACGAAATACACTCTCGTCTTCTCTCTCTCTCGGTCTCTCTCTATCTCTCTTTTCCTCTAAACGACTAAAAACGAACCGAGCCTCTTCGACGGCTGATAATGTTTATATTCAACAGTTAGGGTACACTTCCTAGCTTTTGGCGATTGGACTGTGAAACCACATCTACCAGGTATAATTCACAACATTGAGCATTCGCAAGACTAACCACCCTTAAGATCATTAGCACAACGAAACAGTAATACGCACAGATATTAGCATATAGATGTATTTATGTCCGTACATAGGCATATCAATGCATATATATATATATATATATATGTGTGTGTGTTAATTAAAAGGAGATTAGAACAATAGTCTAAAGAGCAGAGTGTATTTTAATGTAATAGTAAAATTACTAATTTAATTAAAATACAGTGAAAGAAAAAGTGCTAGTTGTAATTTAGATATATAATAAGCTCGATAGATAAATGTCCCAGAGCAAATTTAATATTCAGTAAATTGATTTTGTTGTTGTTCCTTCTTGTGAAACGGATTTTTAATTTAATTCTAATTTGAATTTTAAATTATCAATCACATTACTGAATGTATATATATATATATATATATATATATATATATATATATATATATATATAGTGACCCACAGACTGACTGTTTCGCAGTACCACAGCTGCCTAGTGTGACTAGTCTAACACCCATCTCGAGCCAGAGTTGAACCTGCTACCATCTAGCTGATAGTCGACCCTATAGGTTATGTAAGCGATGTTCGAAATTATCTCCTCGAATATCTATTTATATAAATTACTTTTATAGTACTCAATTTGTTTATTTAATTGCAAATAGCGTTTAGTCAGTTTTCTTTCCCCCTCTCTCTCTCTCTCTCCCTCTCTCTCTCTCTCTGTATATATATATATATATATATATATATATATATATATATATATATATATATATATCCATGGATGTGCGTAATTTATATACAATTTTTACACCATTTCTATTTTATTGCTTCTCTCCTTAATTTTTATATGTATTTGTTTTGTCATTGACGCGATTCTTACATATTGCCGTACTTCTAATGGACAGTCTGCCACTAGAAATCAGCACGGATGTCGGGTTGGGGAAGGTTCGAAGGATGGTTGGTGTGGATGCCGGCTCGTGGATGCGGTTGTAAGCGCCGTTAGTTGTAAGAATGTCACACCTGGCACGCTTATCGATAACAACAACAGCAGCGGGATGGTTACGGTGTCTAAGACACGGACTGAAAATTTAGTTCTGCTAGGATCGAATTGAGTTCGTTCCACTGCAAAACTTGCAGGGATGAATGAATAGATGATGTAAAACTACAACAGCAAATGCAGCAGTAGGAGCAGCGGTGGAGTGTATGGTTAGAGAGGATAGTCCTGCTTTGAATTTATAATTGACAAAAGAACTACCAGAAGCTCTCTCTCTCTCTCTCTCTCTCTCTCTCTCTCTCCCTTTAAGCACCGACTGTAAAGAATCTCAAAAATAGAAAGGATGCACCTTGTATTTTTAGACGGAAATTTCCTTTTAATTATTTCATAGATTTACGTTCATATAATGTTTCTACTTATCTTCCTACTGACCTGCCTCCCAACGAGGGCAGAGTGAAATACAAGGTCGGTTTTTATTGTGGGGAAAATCCATCTCAGTAAAAATGGCGATTCCGGAGAGGAACACACATAAATTTTGTCTCAGTCAAGAAGGATTTGCTACCACTCACCTAGGACAGAACAGACACTATGCTATGCTGGTAGATTTTCGATTTAATTTCTATTTAAAAATAAACTCTGAAATATTGCAGCGTACATAAAAACGTTTTACTTTCCACGAAACATTATTTTGTAGTGCCATATTACATTTAGAAAAACGCGCAGTAATACTTCTGAAAGTGTCGTATTTCGATTCAAAATCAAAATAAAAACGATATTCACAAATTCTAAGAGTTTCTATCCTCTAAATCTATCTATCTATCTATTATATCTATAAAAGTGAACATGCCTGTGTGTATCTGTGTGTCTGTGTAGCTGTGTGTCTGTGTACACTTCCCTACGCAATAACTCTGTCAATTTTACGTCTACAGACTGGAAATTTGATATACAGGGTACTGAGATATGGGTAAATCTTTGTGATCCGTTTTCAGTCAGAAATTTGGCTGTTAAGGGGTCAAAGTTCAGCGATTTGACCTTTGAGAACTCTACCAACTTCCTCTGCCAATTTTGAGTCTAAACACTTGAAATTTTAGATATAGGTTTCTTGGAAATGGATCTAACTTAATAACTTGATTTGACCCCCAAATAATGAATGTTAAGGGGTCATAATAGGGGGCAAAGTTTTAAAAAATTGACCTCTGTGGTTTGCACCTGGTGTAAATATTTGAAATTAGACATAAAGGGTATTCAGATATAGGGCAAGCTTTTTAATCGGTTTGGATCGAAAATTTTTAATTACCAATATATAAATGTGTGTATGTATATTTGCATGACTGCCGTAAACTTTCGACAGAAGGGACGGATGTTTACAATAGTATCGTTTTGAAGTTCGACCTTTTAGAAGACAAATATCGAAAAATTGACTAAAACATTAATATCTTCACCTTCAACTGTGCACTTTTCTACAGGGGGGTCTCTTTTTCGCCGATATTTTTGAAAGTCATCATCTACTTTTTATTGTTCAGCCATAATTTAAACATAAGTCACTTCCGGTTTGGCGGTAGTCTTAACAGCAATGACGTCAGGTTTTTCCCCCGTTCTTTCCTCCTTCGCGGTACTGGTTCGAGCCTGCTTTCCTACTACTTTTTCTTTTTTTTTTTGCTCAACATACTCATCTAAACCAGCGGCAACGCCGGGCTGAAATGCTCGTGTATATATATATATATATATATATATTTAAAGGAGATTAGAATAATAGTCTAAAGAGCTAAGTGTATTTTAATGTAATAGTGAAATTACTAGTTTAATTAAAATACAGGAAATGCTCGTTGTAATTTAGATATATAATAAGCTCGATAGTTAAATGTCCTAGAGCTAATTCAATATTAAGTAATGTGATTTATAATTTAAAAGTTTTAAAAATTTTTAAATTTAACAATCAAAATTTAATTAAATTAAAAATCAGTTTCATAAGAAGGAACAACAACAAAGTCAATTATCTGTACGATCGTTTCGGAAATCCGTGCTTTTTATTTGTGGTATACATGAAGTCACGTAGAATAATTATACATAGTTTTTTTGGTAAGCACGGTCTCCTCATCAGCAAATTTAGGAGGATTTCTATTGAATTGAAAAGACACCAAAAATAAACCTAGCATTAAAAGTAAGGCAGATGAATCTGAAAAATTGAAGTAAAAGGTTTGGATATAAAATTTATAAGAAAATTAATAAGAAAATTTGTATAGGTTAGAGATAGAAATGAGTAGAAAAAAAAATATATTTTTGAATTTACATAATAAATTTGATTTAAAAATATATAGATATATAATTACCTTTTGGTTTTTCTTTTTTTGAAATCAGGAACTGTATTTAAAGTAGTCATTTAGATGTTTGCTATAGCTTTTTATTTTATTGAATGATGAATTTTAAAAGGGCGACGCTCGTGCAGTAAATTGTTTCCGTTAGCGTATTTTGATTTAGAGACGCTACAGTTAATATCTATAGAGAGAGAGTTTTTTTTTTTTTTTTTTTTGCAAGTTTTTAAGGGGAGATAATTGTCATGGCTTTATTTATTATTTGATTTACGAGTCTAAGGGCGGTAATTGGTTTAACTTAATTTATTAAAAAAAAAAAAAAAAAAAATCTATTTTTACTAATGAGTAATTTTTAATAATTTAAGGTGGTTTATATTTATTAAATTTAAACCAACGTTTATGATTACACGATAGAAGCTCGTGTCTTGAATTTACTAGTTTGGTTGTGCTTTTTATATCTTCATATTTTAAAATTTTTAGGGTTTCTTTTGTACATAATGTACAAAATTTATCTTCTGGTTTATATGATTTGCAAGTCTCAATTATTTGCCATTTTAAGTTGAAAGAAATATTGCTATTTTTTAGTTGCCAAATATAGTTGGATAGAGTAGTTTGGTTTGATAGAGAGTTATTTTTAAAAGAATGTTTGTGCGTTGAAATTCTATGTTTTATTGGGCCAGATGTGGAACCAATATATATTACCTCTTGATTATTATGATTATTTTCCGTTAGGTCTATTGTTGGATTATAATGTGGTGGGTTGGTTAATAATTGATCGGTAGATTGATTTAAGTTGGTGTTATTATTTAATCTGGTAGTTGAGTTATGGCTGTTGATAGGTTCTTGTATATTTGGAGTTTTTGATACTGTGCAGCTATAGATAACATTTTTAATTTTACATGAGCCTTGTAGGGAACATTTATTTTTTCTTCTACAGTTACAGTCCGATGTATTTTGTATAGTTGCATTTTGTAGTTTATTAATTTTATTATTATTAGAGCTAATTATTTTCTGATGAAGGTTAGGCATAGTAGAGTAAGAGACTTTAATTGTGTTCTTATTGAAAATCTTATTATATCTATGGGGGGGCTTTAAAGTTCTTATCTAATATTTTAAAAAAATTCTCTAGCTATGTTTGTTTCTAGGTTTTTGGAATACGGGGGGTTGAACCATAGGATCTCCTTGTGTCTATTCTTACGTTTGCGGGTTTTAGTTTGTTGTTTATTTATATTATTATCTAATATTTGTAGTTTGGTTTTATCTATTTTTGTCTCCTGGTTATTTTTCTTAACTCGTATACGGGAAGACATTGCCATATTATATGTTATTACGCTCTCAATAGGTTTATTTTTAATGCAGTTTATGTTTCTATCATTTTCATTTATGAATTTAATTTGTGAATTATATCCAGAGTTTTTAAGGGCTTCATTATAGTATTTTTCATTTTTGGTAAATATTGATTTAGTAGAAGACACTCTAGAAATTCTTAGAGCGATATTGGGAACTATTGATTTTAATATTGATTTAGGGTGGTTTGATTGATTGTGGACATATAGAAGTGATTGGTTAGGTTTATGGTATGGTTCAAAGGTAGAATTTTCAAGATTTAAGGTTATGTCTAAGAAATTAACAATTTTTTTATTAGGGTCGATTGTTAATAAAATTAATAAACTACAAAATGCAACTATACAAAATACATCGGACTGTAACTGTAGAAGAAAAAATAAATGTCCCCTACAAGGCTCATGTAAAATTAAAAATGTTATCTATAGCTGCACAGTATCAAAAACTCCAAATATACAAGAACCTATCAACAGCCATAACTCAACTACCAGATTAAATAATAACACCAACTTAAATCAATCTACCGATCAATTATTAACCAACCCACCACATTATAATCCAACAATAGACCTAACGGAAAATAATCATAATAATCAAGAGGTAATATATATTGGTTCCACATCTGGCCCAATAAAACATAGAATTTCAACGCACAAACATTCTTTTAAAAATAACTCTCTATCAAACCAAACTACTCTATCCAACTATATTTGGCAACTAAAAAATAGCAATATTTCTTTCAACTTAAAATGGCAAATAATTGAGACTTGCAAATCATATAAACCAGGAGATAAATTTTGTACATTATGTACAAAAGAAACCCTAAAAATTTTAAAATATGAAGATATAAAAAGCACAACCAAACTAGTAAATTCAAGACACGAGCTTCTATCGTGTAATCATAAACGTTGGTTTAAATTTAATAAATATAAACCACCTTAAATTATTAAAAATTACTCATTAGTAAAAATAGATTTTTTTTTTTTTTTTTTTTTTTTTATAAATTAAGTTAAACCAATTACCGCCCTTAGACTCGTAAATCAAATAATAAATAAAGCCATGACAATTATCTCCCCTTAAAAACTTGCAAAAAAAAAAAAAAAAAAACTCTCTCTCTATAGATATTAACTGTAGCGTCTCTAAATCAAAATACGCTAACGGAAACAATTTACTGCACGAGCGTCGCCCTTTTAAAATTCATCATTCAATAAAATAAAAAGCTATAGCAAACATCTAAATGACTACTTTAAATACAGTTCCTGATTTCAAAAAAAGAAAAACCAAAAGGTAATTATATATCTATATATTTTTAAATCAAATTTATTATGTAAATTCAAAAATATATATTTTTTTTCTACTCATTTCTATCTCTAACCTATACAAATTTTCTTATTAATTTTCTTATAAATTTTATATCCAAACCTTTTACTTCAATTTTTCAGATTCATCTGCCTTACTTTTAATGCTAGGTTTATTTTTGGTGTCTTTTCAATTCAATAGAAATCCTCCTAAATTTGCTGATGAGGAGACCGTGCTTACCAAAAAAACTATGTATAATTATTCTACGTGACTTCATGTATACCACAAATAAAAAGCACGGATTTCCGAAACGATCGTACAGATAATTGACTTTGTTGTTGTTCCTTCTTATGAAACTGATTTTTAATTTAATTAAATTTTGATTGTTAAATTTAAAAAATTTTAAAACTTTTAAATTATAAATCACATTACTTAATATATATATATATATATATATATATATATATATATATATATATATATATATATATATATATATATATATATATAAGTGAACGTGTCTGTGTGTCTGCCTGTGTGTTTGAGTGTCTGTGTAAATTTCCCACCACAATAACTCAATTTTTAGTCTACAGACGCGAAATTTGGTATACAGGGTACTGAGATTTAAGAAAATGTTTGGCATCTGTTTTGGTCAGAAATTTGGCTGTTAAGGAGTCAAATTCAACGATTCGACCTTTAAGCTATCTACCAAACTCTTCCGACAATTTTGGGTCTAAACAATTGAAATTTTAGATATAGGTTCTTTGGACATGGATCTAACTTAATAACTTGATTCAAGCCCAAAACAATGAAATGACAGGGGTAATAATAGAGGTCAAAGTTTAAAAAATAATTGACCTATGCTGTCTCTACCAAATTACTCAGACAATTTCTGGTCTAAACATTTGAAATTTGACATAAAGTGTATTCAGAGATAGGGCAAGCTTTTTCATCGGTTTCGGTCGATAATTTTTAGTTACCAATATATAAATGTATGTATGTATGTGTGCATGTTTGCTCTAAACTTTCGACAGAGGCGAGAGATTTTACTAAGATCAGTATCGTTTTAAGTTCGACCTTTAAGACGACAAATACCAACAAATTGGTTAAAAACATTAATATCTTCACCTTCAACTTGGCACTTTTCTTCAGGGGGGTCGCTTTTTTTGTCTGATATTTTTGAAAGTCATCCTCTCCTTTCGATTGGCTAACATTAATTTAAATATAAGACGCATCCGGTCGGGTGGTGGGAATAATAGCAAAAACATCAGGTTTTTCCCGTGCATTTCCTCCTTCGCTTTACGGTTCGAGCCTGCCTTCCTACTACCACTTTTTTCTTTTTGATTAACATACACATCCAAACACCCGTGTATGTGTGTGTGTGTGTGTGTGTGCATTTCGGTACGCAATAACTCTGTCAATTTTCAGTCTACAGACTCGAAATTTAATATACAGGGTACTGAGATTTGGGAAAATCTCGGTGAACCGTTCGAACAGAAATTTTGCTGGTAAAGGGGTCAAATTCAACCATTTGGCCTTTGAGAAATCTACCAAACTCCTCCGACAATTTTGGGTCTAAACACTTTATATTTTAGATATAGGTTCATTGGACTTTGATCTAACTTAATAACTTGATTTGATCCGAAAACAATAAATGTTAAAGGGTCATAATAGGTGTGACAGTGAAAAAATTGATCTTTTTTTTTCTGAAACTACACCTCTAAACACCCGTTAACGCCGGGCTGAAATGCTAGTATATATATTAAAGTTAGCGTGTCTTTGTGTGTGTCTGTGTGTGTTTCCCTACGCAATAACTCTCTCAATTTTTAATCTACAGACTACAAAACGTGTATATACTGGGTACTGAGATTTGGGAAAATCTTTGTAATCTGTTTTCGGCCAGAAATTTGGCTGTTAAGGGGTCAAAGTTCAACGATTTGACATTTAAGATATCTACCAGACTCCTCCGGAAATTTTGGGTTTAAAAACTTTAAATTTTACGTATTGGATTCTTTGGCATGGATCTAACATAATACTTGATTAGAGCTTAAAACAATAAATGTTAAGGGATCATACTAGGGATCACATTTTAAAAAAGTTGACCGCTTTTTTTTCTCAACACACGTCCCTAGACACCCGGGCATCGCCGGGCTGAAATGCTAGTATATCTATGAAAATGAACGTGTCTGTATGTGTTTCTGTGTGTGTGTATCTATGTACATTTCCCTACGCAATAACTCTGTCAATTTTAAGTTTACAGACTCAAAATTTGATATACAGAGTACTGAGATTAGGTAAAATCTTTGTAATCCATTTTCGGGCAGAAATGTGGCTGTTAAGGGGACAAAGTTCAACGATTTGACATTTGAGAACTCTACCAAACTCATCCGCTAATTTGGGTCTATACACGTGGAATTTTAGATATAGATTACTTCTCTCTCTCTCTCTCTCTCTCTCTCTCTCTCTCTATATATATATATATATATATATATATATATATATACAGTACGTATTATGCAAACATTATTGGATACATATGTGCATACATGTTTTGATGGATCCTCATCAAACAGCTAAATAGAGGAAATTGCTCTTTTCTTCTGTCTGATCAGCTGGTCTCTCTGAATTAAAGTTCCATCAAAACATGTATGTACATATGTAACGAATAAAGTTTGCACAAAATACTTGTTCTCTCCTCCATCGAGCATGCTTTAATAAACACATGCACTTCACTGAATCTACATTAAAAAAAAAAAAAAACTATATATATATTCACTGAATCTACATTAAAAAAAAAAACTATACATATATATATCATGGTTGTATATAAACTGTTTCTATATACGTTTACATATATATATATATATATATATATATATATATATATATATAAACTGTTTCTATATACGTATATATATATAAACTGTTTCTATATACGTTTACATATATACATATAAACTGTTTCTATATACGTATATATATATATATATATATATATATATATATATATATATATATATATATATATATATATATATATATATATATATAAACTCTCTCCATATACCCGATAGTTGTGCGATAAAGAAGTGTATCTAAAAATAGAATTCCGTCTCACCCCCTTGGCACATCCTACAGCAGAAACAAGTCACCCAGGTCATTTAGTTAGCATCGATGATGCCAAACAATGTGCTATTGTGATTGGCCGACACCAGCGAAAGGTATTTTGATGGGTTAGCATTCAGCTTGTTGATTAAATATTACAACACTTGACATTCATTTATTCAATTTTCTTTTTTCATTCCGCAGTAAAGCAATATGTTTCATAAGATGATCTCATATTTCATTGGGAATTTTCATTTCGATAAAAGTATTCACGGAAAAACAATGTCAGCAATAAAAATAAAAATAAAGTAGAAAAAATGAAAATTATATTAGATTTTTTTCGTAACCTTTTATTTTCCTTCCTACATTTCTTAATTCGTGGCCAGATCCTGAAGGATTTCTTTAACCTAAAAACTGAACTAATCTAAAATTATCTAAAATGCTGAAAGCAATAAGATTTTTTAAACAGTAGTAATCAAGAATAGTAAATATAAAAATGCAATATACGTACCATTATTGATCAACTTTTCTTAAATCAATTCATCTTACAAAAAATGAACATTAGAATTCTAAGCTAATTTCGAATGCGTTTCTATTAAATTTTTAAGTACAATTTACTGCAGTATGTGCATAGGATATAATTATATTGAGTGCGAAAAGAAAAATAATATACTGAAAAACTGTTTAAATCCCCTTGTACTATTTCATTAATTCCAGAAAAATAAACCAATTTTCGTTTAATAAATTCATTGCATATCCATCGTTATCGTTGCCTACATTTTAGAACAGCATAACAGCATAATCTGAGCGCAATTGGATTAATTTCAATGAAAACTAAATACTAAACAGTAATAAATATATTTCACCACATCCACAACATATAGAAGAATGTTATATAAACTTTATACTCTACTACGCTTACCAGTTTCAAATAGGTTAGCATTCACGTGATTATATAATAACAAGTTTGTACAATTTAATGCTGTTATTATATAATTGATCTTTAAATGTTACTATATAGAAAGATAGCAAAGAGTAGGAATTACATTTTACTATACGTTATATTTATTTCATTTTTTTAATTTTATTTTTATTAATTGCCTTTTTACATGAAGAAGGATTATCAGATTCAACATAGTTTTTTTTTATCCAACACTTATAATTAATAACTTATTTAAATCTCTATCTGTACATTAAACAAACAAAAATAAATATATTTCTATACGCTATTATAACAGAGCTCCATGCAAATTTTCAGCTAAATCAACCCAGTAATTTCTGAGCAAACATTTTAACGGAAGGATTATATATATATATATATATATATATATATATATATATATATATATATATATATATATATATGCATATATATATATATATATATATATATATATATATATATATATAGTAAAATGATTGATAATGGATAATTAAAATTAAAGATTAAAAATCATTGACGATGATAACTATGGGCTTTAAAGGAGGACAAATAAAAGATTTATCTGCCTTACTAGTAAATGCTAGCTTTATTTTTGGTGTTTGTAAACTACCACCTACTCTATTTGCTGGTTAGACGACTTTGTTTTAGAAAATCAAATGATAAAACTATTGTCTAAAATTATTGTCTGTCTCAATGAAAACATCGTTTCTGAAACAATCGTACAATTTATTAATTTTGTTGGTTCTTCCTTGTGAAACCGATTTTTAATTTTTAATTTATAATTTTAATTATAAATTATCAATCGTTTTATTCAATATTAAAATGGCTCTAGAATATATATGCTATTGAGCTAATTATATATCTGCCTTATAAGGAACGCTGTTTTTTAATTGTATTAATGCATTTACTAATACATTAAAATAAACTCTCCTCTTTACACTGTTGTTCTAATCTCCCTAATATATATATATATATATATATATATATATATATATATATATACACAAAATACATACATACTTATATATATGTATATATACTTATACATGCTTATATATATGTATATATACTTATACGTGTATATATAGATATACATATATACTTATACATACTTATATATATATATATATATATATATATATATATATATATAAATACATGTACATGTATATACATGCATGATGAAACGTTTTAAAATAGTATTCTGGTAGGAATGCTTATCGAATAAGGCACTAATTTAATTATATGTTCATCAAAGTTTCGTCTTTAATAAAATACTTCATCGGAATGTTGGAATTAAGGAAAATAAAATACAAGTGACATATTTGAAAACATACCCGTGTTTGTAATGTGGAAATAATATCTTCTATTTTAGAACGACGAAGCAATTAATTGTGTTAATGCATTTACTAATACATTAAGACAAATTCTCCTCTTTAGACTGTTGTTATAATTTCCCTAATATATATATATATATATATATATATATATATATATATATATGTGTGTGTGTGTGTGTGTGTGTGTGTACAAAATACATACATACTAATATATATATGTACATATATACTTATACACACTTATATATATATGTATATATTTGCATACTTATACATACCTATATATATATATATATATATATATATATATATATATATGTTTAAAGAAAAAATAGAAAAAAACCGAATGAAATTATTAAAAAATCAACGTTTCGTCCTTGTTTCAGAGGACATCTTCAGGATAATTGAAATAAAAATGTGATAAAAGAAAAAGTTATAGATCGTGCGAAAAAAGACAGTTTTTTAAAATCCAACCCATGTCGGGAAAGGACGAATATGTGTGCGTATGGGAAGGTTGTTTGATGTCTATATATACACTTTTAAAAATGCATGAAAATAAATATGTACATTTTTTTTTCTTCTGCGAAACTACTCATTTTCCTGAAACATTCAAGGAAAAACGGCTAGCCAGGATCCACCCTGATACCTTGCTCTTTGATTATTATTTTCCCTATGCTAGAGGTTAAATGGTAGAAGCCTTTTCTTTGCGTAATAGTATTAGTATTCAATATTAGTGCTGATTCTAAAAGTCTTCTTTTAGCTCTATCTATCACGTATTTAATAATTTTCGCTTGATCTAAATTAAATGAGTGATCGTGTTCTGCACAATGGCAAAAGAGTGCATTTAGGGCGTTACCATTCCTTATATCTCTTCTGTGCTCGTTAAGTCTTAATTTCAATTTTCGTTGTGTTTCACCTATGTACGCTTGTTGACAGTTGTTACATGGGATGGAATATATACCGGCATCGGATGTGAGAGTTTTGGGAGAGTGCTTGGTAGTTTTTAACGTCTGTTTTATGGTTGAGGAAGTTGTTTGTATCAGGTGAAAACCAAGTCTATTAAGAGTGCCGTAGATTTTTGTATTTTTGGTGTGGGTGGGAATGAAAAGATGTCTGTTTAATAGTGAGGTATTTGTTTTATTTTTCTGTGTGTTTATGTTATAGTGTATTTTCGTAGCTTTTTTCTTTGCGTAAGAAATGAAATAGGATGGATACTGTAGTTTTCTTAAAACATTCGTAATATATTGAAATTCATCATTAAGATATTGGGGACTGCATATTCTAAAGGCACGTAAGAAAAAACCGATAATCATGCCCGTCTTTATTTTATCATTGTGGTGTGAGTAGTAATGAATATAGTCGTTTTTGTGTGTGGTCTTTCTATGTACTTTGAAACTCAGATCGGTTTCTGATCTGATGAGCAATATGTCTAGAATATATATATATATATATATATATATATATATATATATATATATATATATATATACATGTATATACATGCATGATAGAACGAATGAAAATAGCATTTTGGTAGGAATGCTTATCGAATAAGGCACTTATTTAATTATATGTTCATCAAAGTTTCGTCTTTAATAAAATACGTCTTCGGAATGTTGGAATTAAGGAAACTTATACAAGTGACAAATTTTAAAACATACCCGTGTTTGTAATGTGGAAATAATATCTTCTATTTTAGAACGAAGAGGCAATTAATTGTATTAATAAATTTACTAATACATTAAAATAAACTCTCCTCTTTAGACTGTTGTTATAATTTCCCTAATATATATATATATATATATATATATATATATATATATGTATATATATGTATACAAAATACATACATACTTATATATATGTACATATATACTTATACATACTTATATATATATGTACTATATATATACTTATACATACTTATATATACATACATATATATATATACATGTATATTCATGCATGATGAAACGTATTAAAATAGTATTTTGGTAGGAATGCTTATCGAATAAGGCACTAATTTTATTATATCTTCATCACAGTTTCGTCTTTAATAAAAGACTTCTTCGGAATGTTTGAATTAAGGAAAATAAAATACAAGTGACATATTTGAAAACATACCCGTGTTTGTAATGTGGAAATAATATCTTCTATTTTAGAACGAAGGTGCAATTAATTGTGTTAATGCATTTACTAATACATTAAAATAAACTCTCCTCTTTAGGCTGTTGTTCTAATCTCCCTAATATATATATATATATATATATATATATATATATATATGTGTGTGTGTGTGTGTGTGTGTGTGTTTGTGTGTGTGTGTGTGTGGAAATAATATCTTATATTTTAAAACGAAGAAGCAATAGAATGTCTATAGAGTTTAAAGATCTACAAATGGTAGATGTGTTATTGAAATGAAATTTTTCTTTGTTTTCTTTATGTATTAATTATTATTAGGGCTAGGACAACAACACATTCTTTTCATTGTTTTGATCCGTTGATATCTTTTATACTTCTATATAGAGTGATGTGGTTCTCGGTTGATTAACTCTAACGTTGTCGGATATATAGTCGAGAGTCAGAACAATGAAAAGAATATGCTGCTGTCTTAGCCCTACCTATTATATATATATATATATATATATATATATATATACATATATATGCATACATACATAAATAGTAAGTTATAAAATATATATGGCGATTAAGCTACACTGAATATTCCGCGTTTCAAACGCGTAATCGTCAGTGTAGCTTAATCCCCATATATATTTTATAACTTACTAACTAGCTCTACCTATGTATTGAACACTGTTGAAGTAAATACTGTAAGCTTACGCATAAATTTATACTTTCGCGTGTTAATTTATGTGAGTAAATGAAGTAGTTATATATATATATATATATATATATATATATATATATGAGCCTTTTGTAAATATATTTTCACCCGACGCGTATTTAAGCGTATAAGCAGAACCTACTGCTTGTTTGTAAACCAACTGACAGTTTGAGCACTGTGCGAAGGACAAATGCTAATTTAATAGGCACTTGAGAAGAAATATTTACGGGCACTGATTCTTGGTCTGGTGGTTAGAGCAGCCAACTATCAAGACGATGGTTGTAGGTTCGATCCAGGGCTGGGAAAAGGTGTATGTGATACACCGAAACAGTACTGTATGTGGATGACTATATTTGTATATATATATATATATATATATATATATATATATATATAATGAACAAATGACAAAAGTCTATATTCCAAATTTCATGATGTTTACTATCTAACAATTTATTCGTTTAAATCAGTTGATACTTACAATTCTTGGCAGTGTCTGTTTCCAAGAATTGTAAGATTGTCAATATGATGAAATTCGGAATATAGACTTTTCATTCATTCAGTATATTCTCTGTAATTACATCGAGCGTCTTAAGTAAGCCATATTGTTTTGTCTGAGGAAAGAAAATTCAGGCCTGCATTTATTTTTTATAATGATGTTCATTTTTATTTAACTATCCCTTGTTCCTATCCCTGTATATTTAATTTAATTCTAATATGAATTTTCTAATTTTAAAAATTTTTTTATTTAATAGATTTTTAGTAAAAATGTACCGTTCTGTTTTTGCATAGTTTCCGGTCTGCCTTCTGTTAATTTTAGCTGGTGCAACATGGCTGACGAGAGCCTAACATAATTTACCTTTTACCATTAACTGACCCCCTTTATGTTGGGATTGAAACCGACGGTACCAATGTTTTTCTGAACTTCTGTACAATTAAATAAATGAATATTAAGCTCAATATCGAAAAAGATTCTGTTTGTAATCGAGCATTTTGTTGGAATTCTTTCCGCCAAAAACATTAAACATATATATATATATATATATATATATCAGTAATTTTTCCAATTCTTTCTTGTATATATATCTTTTACTTTTTTCACAGACAATCCATCATGGGAGATAATAAACTAACACAGGACATGTAAAGACAAGCTGTAATACTTGCAGTAATGGCGGATCACAGCGATTTAGAAATTGGTCGATGTTTTGCTTTTGAGGTTTGCAAAAAGTAAGAAGATAAAGCTGACTTTACGTAAAAAGCATCAGAATTTTAACACACGATTTTATATAAGAAACTCCGAATATCATTGATGAGAGCCTCCAGATGTCGATGCGGTCAATTGTAAAATACCCCATTGTCTCGGATGCCACAATTTGAAGGACTGTCATAGAGCATCTTCAATACAAGTTCTATGTGATGAAGAGAGGCAAGATCAAAACCACTAAACAATCGTTCAGTGAGATCCGAAAGACTTTTTAAACGAACTGAGTCATCCTTTGACCATGATTTAAGATAAAAGGAAGGCAGGAAAGAAAGCTGTGTGCCGACACCTCCAAAGTTCGAAGAGTCATGCACGCAAAATTTCCTGCAACTGTTATGGTTTTTGAGTATGTTATTAATGAAGAACATGTGATGTTACACTCTTTGCATAAGGACTAAGAGTAAATTCTGTTGCTTACATTGGTGTCCTGGGTATTGTTTTAAGCTATGGATCGATAGATTGGGAAATAGAAGGCCCTACATTTTTCAACTAGACTCTACACGAGCACATACGGCTTAGAAAAGAATAGTTAGCTGAGAATTTTAATGATCTCATTATCCCTAAGTTGTGGCATGCAGGCTCTTCAGACCTTAATCCGTTGGATTATTACGTGTGGAGCGTTGTTAAGTGTTATGTGAAAAGACATCCTCACAATACCAATGATTTTCTGAAAGCATCCATTGTCAGAGTAATGGAGAATATCGACGAGGACTATCTCATACGCGCCTGCCAAACGTTTAGAACTGGAATAGAAGCTGTCGTTGAAGTTGAAGGAGATTTCATTGAATGAAATTATTAATGTATGTAGTTTTATTTAATTATGCATGTGTTGTTGGTTGTATTTTTTATTATACTTTAAATTGTAATACATCCTCTCAAAATACGGATATTGTTATATGTATTGTTTTATTATATAAGATTACTGATTGAAAGTGATAAGTTGTAGAAACATCAACACGGTTTATCTGTGGTTGTGTTTTCCATGATTAAAAAGTGACTTCGCTGAGACTTACCAAAAAAGAATGTAATGAAACAAAAAAGTTAAGCTCATAAATTGTAGTTATATAATGTTAAAATCAATATACCCCCCATATATATATATGAACACACACACACACACACACACACACACACACACATATATATATATATATATATATATATATATATATATATATATATATATATATGTATATATATTGGTCGAGCATTTGGCTTCAAAGGGGGTCCAAGATCATAGATTTTACATTTGCGGTTTCTAGCAAACTATTAAGCCAATTTTCGATCTAAACCTTTGAAATTTATATAAAACGTTTATTAAGACATGCAGAAAGCATATTAATAAGTTTAGGGGTGAAAGTCTCGCTGCCAAAACGTCAAAGTTGTCTTAGTTGACTTTTGCAGATTCTACCAAACTCCTCCGCCATTGTGGGCCAAAACACTAAAAATTTTAGATGTAGGTTACCTGGATATGGGGCAAACATTTTAATTTGATTCGACCCCCAAAACCTAAATGTTAAGAGGTCAAAATCGGGGTCAAATGTAAAAAAATACCTCTGCAATCTCTACTAATTTTTCTTTATAGTAGTTAAGGAAGTCTATTATAAAGAAATACATTATCGTACATATAGTCACTTTTTATTATATACATATGCACATAAGTCTATGAACAGTACAAAGGGCCCGAGCAAAGTCGGGCTGAACTACTAGTATATATATAATATATATATATATATATATATATATATATATGTGTGTGTGTGTGTGCACTCTTAGATCTTATCCCTATCTTAACGTCTAAAACTCACTTAGTAAACATGCGTACAAAATCGTATGCATTGATCTTGATTACACATATGCAGTTGAAGCTTGATTAGCAATTCACATTATACGGATGGATATAAAAATTATTGTTCTGACCTAATTTAATTAATTTAAATTAATCCATGGCACAAAACACATTCAAATCACAAAATATACTTGTTTAAAATATAATACAATTAAGTAATGTATTAGTCTGTCAAGGATATTTATGTATGAATGTATAATTATATAGTATGTAAATTATATTATAGCTAGTAAATGTATAACATTAGAAAGAATGGACTCTGGATTTTTACGATAAAATATTTAAGAATGATAGCAGTCTTCATTAAAATACTACAAATGAATGTAGTATTAATATGTTCTTGTTGATATTGTGGATTTTCTATTTTAGGAATAAAAATCAACAAGTATTTTCAGCCTGTAAATTTCAGGGAAGTATTATTTATGTTTTATAAGGTTCGTGAATTTTCTTTATAAATCAACTAGCGGGGGTACCCGGCGTTACCCGGGAATGGTAAGGTGTGTGTGTATGGGGAGTAAATAAAAAACAAAATGGAAAATCAAGGATAAGCAATCGTAATAACCATATTTGAATATAACTTTTTTTGAAATCTGATGAACATTTCCCCTGAAAAACTTTTAGATCTTAGCCAGATAAAAATTATGTCACTTCATAGAACAAAGAAAATAGAAAATAAAGATATGAATATGGGTAAGTGAACATCTGTTTAATAAACGCACGCCTATCGTCTAAGATACATATTTGTGTTTATGACTAAGAATCTGATTGGCTCACTATTAAACAAAATACAAGGTGTATTTATAAAACACGAAGACACATCGATCCTGTGCAGCAGCCTGACGAATATTTACAAGGATGAAACGTTGAATATTGTGTAGTTTTATTGCTATGTAAGTAGTAACGTGTATAAACTAGCTCTAAGTACGTATTCAGCACTAACATTTTATATAGATATAGAACAAGTTAAAAGTATAAAGAGTCAAATTATATTGGAACGTTTAATTTTTAGGGGGAAACTGATATAGCTCATGCTATATCGAAGCATAATGCTTATCGTCAGAAGAGAACTCGGTATTAAATTTAAAAAATGGCTTAATTCTTTAAAAAAAAATTTTTACATTTAAATTTATTTTAGAAAATCTCTTTTTTTAAAATGCCTTAAGAGGTTTAACCCATATTCCCTATTCTGTAACTGTTATTGACTTTATAATGCAATAAAGTATGTAACTTTTTATTCCTATTAACTAATTCAAATATTGCTACTCCATATTAGGTAGAACTTTCTTTACTCTGACATGTTGGTCTTACATTGAAATTTGTTATCTATCTCTTATTTTATTACTATATATATATATATATATATATATATATATATATATATATATATATATAGTCTTGGAAGTTTTTAGCGTTTGAAGCTATACAAAAAATATTTTTATCATTCGTTAGAAAACTATTTAGTCAGTAAGTTATTTAATATATATGTATATATATACACACATATATATATATATATATATATATATATATATATATATATATAATGTATCACAAAAGTGTGTACTCCCCTCACATTTCCTCAAATATTAAAGTGAATCTCTTCATGGGACAAAACTAAAAAAATGATTTTAACACAAAGAAAAGCAGTCTGTCTGCAGCATATATGACAGAGTTAATTTATTTTCCCCTGAAAATAACTCAAAATATAGTCATTAAAAGCTAAGTCCATGGCAAAAAAACTAAATACACCCCTAAGAAACTACACCTTTAGAAAACGAGTACAATCCGAAAAAGCTTCAGCCATAAATGTCTAAATTGAGTACTGCTCTTTTCCCCAAAAAATCTCGTGTGTTTAGTAGAAGCTAGTGTATTCAAATTTTTAGTGAAGCTCTCACAACTCCATCTGAAATTCCAACATGGAACGTCCAGAAGTAAGCCTATTCTGAAGGTAATACACAATAAAGCTCGAAAACAGCTTGATGAGGACATGTCAACAATGCCCATAGATTATGTAAACATTGTCCTATGGTCTGGTTATACGAAATTTAATTTGGTTGGTTCTGATGGCCTTGAGTATGTGTGGCGGCGACGAGGTGTGGAGTACAAACGTAAGTGTGCCATGTCTACAGTCAAGCATGCTGGTGGGAATTTCATGGTCTGGGGCTGCTGGAGTGCTGAAGGTATTGGAGAGTTACATTTCATTGAGAGAAACATGAACTCCAACATGTACTGTCAAATACTACAGCAGAGCAGTATCTTCTCCCTCCAGAAACTAGGTCGCAGAGCAGTTTAACAGAGTGACAATGACCCAAACACACATCCAAGACAGCCATTGCTTTACTGAAGATGCTGAGGGTAAAGGTGATGGGCTGGTCAAGCATGTTTCCAGACTTGAACCCAATAGAAGATCTTTGGAGCATCCTCAAGCAGAAGATGGAGGTGGGCAATGTCTCAAATATTCGACAACTCTGCAATGTCGTAATTGAAGAGTGAAAGAGCATTTCACTGGCTACACGTGAAGCTCTGGTAAACTATATAACCACGCGAGTAAAGACAGTTAATGATGGTGGCCACACAAAATATTAAGAGTTGACATATTGTCTGTTAATATTGACAATTTTCGTAAGGGGTGTACTCACTTTTGTTGCCAGGAATTTTGCTTTTAATGGCTACATTTGGAGTTATTTTGAGGATAAAATAAATTAACCTTGTTATATATGATGCTGGTAGAACACTTTGCATTGTGTTAAAAATATTTTTTCAGTGGTGTCCCACAAAGAGATATACTTAAATATTTGAACAAATGTGAGGAGTGTATTCACTTTTGTGCTACACTATATATATATATATACTTGAGTATGGGGTTTTGCCACTTTGTGTCTTTAAATGTAAAAGATCATTCCCTATAGTTTCCGAAACGGCTGAATCTATTATTTGCAAATTACACAAAAAGGTAATTTATATGTCTGGCAGTGTTCTTACATATGTTTTATTTTTACAGAAATTCATCCGTAATGTATCATAAATCGAAACAATTCCGATCTTAAAAAATGTCATGTCTTTCTTCTCTTATAGATAAAAATGAATATTTTTTACAGGAGTATATTTTACGTTACACCGTCAAAGGAAAATATTATTTTAAGAATCTCCGAGTCTCGCACCTGCATGTTCAGCTTTGACCTTCTGATCACCGGTTCACGCACACCGTGTTTCCTCAATAATTATGTGTGGATAATGTATATTTTCTTTTTCCCGGGAATAACAACCGTTTTAGTAAATATTACGTTATAAAACAAAACGAATCCACAAAAAAGCAAGACTCAAGATGGCAAAGATAACTAGCCAGTGTATCAAGCCCATAACCTTTGATAGTTATTTACGAAGGAAAACATCGATCATATCAAAAACATTATTTTCTTTCATGCGGACTTGATAATCCAGATGGGAGGATGATAATAAAGCAGATACGCGTGATTTATTATAATGCACGTAAGAATTCCTTCTTTTAATATGACTGTAAGAAGAAAAAATACCAATCCTATTTTCAGCTGTAAGATATTCTATTTACTATTCACTAAAATAGACTCACTATTTGCGATAAGACGTTTTCCTTATATTAATTGTTTTCCACACATGCTAAATAGTTATTCACCTATTTTCAAACTATGAAGATAAAGACTATTTTAAGCTGTTAAATGTGTTTCCTCACTGTTATATATTAAGAACACCTCAAAAGGATAACTCTTACAAAATATTTATTTGAGGAAAAAACAAGCATCAGATTGTAACCTTATGGTCTCCTCCATAGTAGCATTAACATTTTTCAAGTTGTTGCAGTAGGGGCTTTTTTGAATTATTACTAAACACTTTTTTTAATTTTCATTAGCCCAATAATTCTTTTTTAAAAATCAATTCACAACACTCACCAGGTGTTGGCTCTATGGGGTGCGCACAGTATTAGAAAATAACCCTTATTTTAAAGAAAATATACTAGGCTACATACAATCACGATAAACGCAAGACTCAAGATGGCAAAGATAACTAGCGAGTGTATCAAGGCCCATAACATTTGATGGTTATTTACGAATGAAAACATCGATCACATCAAAAACATTATTTTCCTTCATGCAAACTTGATAATCTTATGGTCACCTCCCTTGAAGCAAAAGTATAGCAGTTTTCAGCTTGTTGGAGTACGGGCTTCTTTTAATTATTTCTAACCACTGTTATTTTTTTTATTTAGCCAAATGATTCTTTTTTTAAATCAAGTCACAACACTCACCAGGTGTTGGCTCCCTAGTATTAAAAATAACCCTCATTTTAAATAAAATATTCTAGGCTACATACAATCACGATAATTTAAATTGGTGATTTGAATAAGTCCTGTGTGTGTGATATCGTAGTGTGTGTGATATCGTAGTGTGTGTGATATTGTAGTGTGTGTGATATTGTAGTGTGTATGATATCGTAGTGTGTGTGATATCGTAATGTGGGATATCATAGTGTGTGTGATATCGTAGTGTATGCGATATCGCAGTGTGTGTGATATCGTAGTGTGTGTGATATCGTAGTGTGTATGGTATTGTAATGTGGGATATCATAGTGTGTGTGATATCGTAGTGTGTGCGATATCGTAGTGTGTGTGATATCGTAATGTGTGATATCATAGTGTGTGTGATATCGTAGTCTGTATGATATCATAGTGTGTGTGATATCGTAATGCGGGATATCATAGCGTGTGTGATATCGTAAACACGACTCCAATGACTCAGATGCTCCCCGGAGGACATCTGCAACGCCAACAATTCTCAACTCCTTGAAAATACTTTTACAAAAATATCAACCATTATCAGTTAAGATTCAATCTCTGTCCAAACGCCGTAATGTTGTATTATTTTACTAGTTTAAATGGAATGGACTCTGACGAACAAAACACTCGAAAAAAAAAACAAGAAAAACTCAACATGCATCAAAATACAACGCCTTCACTGTGTATGTCGCTAGATTCCGGAAAGCCTTTTACTCTAATAGTTTCTCCCCTCGAAATGCTAGGCCTGGATTTCCCTCCTGTTGCCTGTTTCTCTGACTGTCATTATCCGCAGAAGTAAAAATATAATATGAACAAACAGCTCCGATTGTACTTGCTCACACTACTGCGTTTATATTTACTCTCTATCATCCTCACAATAGCGGATGCACTATCTTTAAAAGCGTATCTGAGAAAATAGACCATGTCCTATTTGCTTATCCTTCAGCAAACATTCACGTATGTGGAGACTTAAATTTTCACAATTTGGAATGGTTAATCTACTCAAACAAGTACTTACTAATCTTTTCTTAACATTTTAATAGAGAAATCATGCTATAAGAACTTAATCTGAATATCCTATCAACAAGATATGTCTTCTGCATAAATCCTCATAACATATGTAAGTACGGAGTAGTGAACAAAACATCCATCCCAAATCAGAATATTTTTACCCCAGCGCAATCAATTTCAGCTGTGTAAAAGTCGAAAAATAATAACATAATAATGTTCGCTCTAAATGTCTCACAAAGGTTTCTGATTGTTTTGTCGAATTCATCATTTATGTATAATACGTCTATATATATATAAATCCGTATTCCTATCTGTTTGTTTCTTCACACTTTGATTAATATATATAAAAGGTTCCTTACTTTAATCTTTCATTTATTTCTATATATTTCAGATATGGTTTAGAAATTGATATACTGATTTAGTTTAGAAATTGAAAGACAGACATAGTTTAGAAATTGATATACTGATTTAGACAGATATAGTTTAAAAATTGATAGACAGATATAGTTTAGAAATTGATAGACGTATATAGTTTAGAAATTAAAAGGTAGAGCAGATTGAAAATAGTTTTAGGGGTACAATAATCAATCAATAGAAATAATAGTTTTAATGTCTTTATTAGTAATATACTTAGTAATTAGTACTAGATAAATTAAACGAAATACATTATAAGCAATTAGGAGCAAAATATGGACACCGGTTTTATCACAATAAAATTATGGTTTTAACTATTTGATTAACTTCATTAAATCCATGGTGACATCGGATATCCCTGTTTCCAAGTAATAGGTGACATATTATAGATGAGGCTTCAGACTAACAGACACCAAATCTCTACAGAGGGAAGCTTGCAATTAGCAGCACAAATAATCACTGCACTCTCACGACTACTGCTGAGTAACTCATCTACAGTCATTTTACGTCTCACTTGATTCAACTTAATATCGAAGATTTTCCTTTTGGAGTTGGAAATGACCCCTGATGACGCCTGATTTATTGAGAATTTCGCCCGACATCGGTGCCTTTGCAGACAGCCTTTAAGATTGGCATCAACGCATCCGTACGTTTCATAACCTTTGATATTCATTCAAATACATTGATTACGTTTCCAACATAAGATATATTCCTCTCTCATACAGGCACAGTAATTGATCTATGTCCATTAGTTCATATCTCAAGTTTCGGAATATTCCGATTCCGTGTTATTAAATGAAAATATTATAAAATTATTCTTTTTAAGAGAAAGCAAAAATGGACAATTTTTTATACGAATCCCTTTTCTAAAGAAAATACTATTTATATTAAAAACTATCGATTTGCAACTGGTTACATTCATATCATTGGTTATTTCCATTTAAAATGTTTTTTCCCCTAAATAAAATCATACAGATAGTTGTTCACCATTCTGCGATACGTTTTACAGTATGATGCATTTTGCATTTTCTACCATCGAAAATAATTGTCATTAAACGTAAATCAAAGACCTAAGCCCTCTTGCCTTATCCTAATTGTTAACTGATCTTAACCCTAATTCTTTCTCTGTTTAGACAATTATCACAAAATTCTTCCGAGGGCGAGTGCGCGCACTGTGCATGGTGACTGGGCTACATTTTATCAACATCAGTTTTCAATTACTAATGGAAAATCTCACCTAGTTTTTGTCTGGTCAGATTTATAAACTTTAAATTATTTTCCGGTAAACCTTCATCAACCATCAGACATAATTGCTTTGCATATATAATATTGTCATGTTTCTGAAACACCTTTCTTATATGTACAGAAAAAAAGTTTGTATTGAATTTATTTTTCAGTTTACTTAGGAGAGAAATAGCTTATGCACGAGAGAGATTAGTATTCTATGAACTAATTCGTTAACTCTCTTATTAAAGATAAATAAGTGGATACAGTTTTTATATAGATGGGTAACCTGAACGATTATACTTATGATCGTTGTTGATATTAGGAAAATAGAATGTTTAGAAAATATGTATCGGGAATAATAGCGAGGAATGTTTATATGGCAGAATTGAATATTATTTTGATGATTGTGTTTTCACTTGAAAAGGAAATATTGAATCATGGTGCCAGTTTGGAACATACGGATAATAACAAATGAATTGTCTGAAAACTATCAGGTGATGACGTAATACATTGAAAACTAATTTTATCTTAAGAAGTGAAGTTTAATTAGTTGAGAAAGAGTCGACTCCGGCCTTTGGCCGATCTAGACATAGAATGACGTAACCCATTCCATAGGGTTGTGATGGAGTTGGCAGCAATAAATAAACATTTTTCAGTTTTTTTTCTAAAGACTTTTTGTATTCCTATACATAAACACGTAGAAAATAAATACAGAAAAGGTATAAACATATATATATATTTTCGTATTGATTTTGCATCCATGTATACCTATATATATATATATATATATATATATATATATATATATATATATATATATATTTAGTAATGTGATTGATTGATTGTGTACGATCGAGACATCAAGTTACGGACAATAATTATTACATATGGTTTTTTATCAAACAAGGTTTCCTCATCAGCAAATATTGGGAAAGGTTTTTATTAAATGTAAAAGACACCATAAATAAACCGGGCATTAAAAGTAAGGCAGATGTATAAAAATATATTTGCTCATGGCAGGATTAGTTGTGAATGACTATCCGTTTCGCATGTCTGTCACCGACTCTCATCGAGAGTCTACCACAATAAAAACACTGTTTTCCGAAACGATCGTACAAATAATTGATTTTGTTGTTGTTCCTTCTTATGAAACGGATTTTTAATTTACTTATAATTTGATTTTTAAATTATCAATCACATTACTAAATATTAAATTAGCTCTAGGATATTTACCTATCGAGTTATTATATATCTAAATTACAACGAACACTTTTTCTTTCCTGTATTTTAATTAAACTAGTAATTTCACTATTACATTAAAATATACTCTGCTCTTTAGACTATTGTTCTAATCTCCTTTAAATTATATATATATATATATATATATATATATATATGTGTGTGTGTGTGTGTGTTTGTATGTGTGAATGCAGAAATGGTTATAACCGCCACAAAATACGTCATCAAAGGTCAGAAACACCACACAAGTGTGCCACAGAAATAGCAAGAAAGAACCGGCAGAAATATACAAAGACCTTTCAAAGAATGAACCTTATAGAATGGGATCAAGATCAGCATGCGAAGTATTTTTGGGGGAACTCTCTCAGAAATACATAGATAAAGAATGTTCCTTGGACTGGCTCAAAAGGGGAGCCCTCCACCACGATCAGGAAAAAGTCAGAATGGGTGCTCAGGCCTAGGGATTGGTGGCCAATGCATACAAGAATGCATGGCAGGGATCAGTAATGACAATAAATGCCATACAGAATTGGAAAGTGTTGGTCATCTGATATCAAGTTCTAATGTTCTTCTAGGGGACGGTTACTATACAGCGAGACATGATGGAGTATGTAAGTACCTCCACTGAACCATCTGTAATAAATTATACATCCAGTGTAGCAGCAAGTCCTAGGAACGTCAACCTGAAAGTTGAACAGTTGGAAATTACTTATATACCATACATTACGACCATGTAATCCCTACAACCACCTACCTTGAAAATGCTGTTGTGAAACCTGACATAGTTACATGGAATAAGTCAGAGAGAGTGGTAACCTTGATTGAAGTGAGTGTTCCTAATGATGGCGGTCTGAACAGAGCTGAATTACCAAGGTCTCATGTATAATATGAAATGAAGCTGGAATCTTAAGGAGATATCAATCATACCAGTTATCATAGGTGCCACAGAGCTTATGAATAACAACCTGATATCCTACCTAACTAATATTCCTGGTGAAACAAGTTCAAAAGAGATATATACAATTGTACTTAAGGGAACATCGAGGATACTAAAATACACTCTCGGTTGGTCTCAATAAAAACGGGGCAATGTTGGCAGCTGGTTTCGCTGCCCCGTACCCAGCATTACAATCTGAAAATTAAAAAAAAAGTAAAACAGAGAACAGAAACGTATGACGTAAATAGGAAGAGACTATACAAACAACTAAAGTTTTGCACAGGAAAATGAACACCCCTGGACAAAGAGCATTTTAAATAGAAACGGTCTCTTCAATGCAGTCAATATAAACATCAATATACATAATAATATAATGATCAATATAATCAGCAATATAAACAGCAATATAAACAGCAATATAAACATCAAAATAAACGGCAATATAAACAGTAATATAAACAGCAATATAAACAACAATAAAAACATCAATATAAACTTCAATATAAACAGAAATATAAACAACAATATAAATATCAACATAAACATCAATATACACAATAATATAAACATCAATAAATACATCAATATAAGCATCAATAAAAGCAGCAATATAAACATCAATATAAACAGCAATATAAACAGCAATATAAAAATCAATATTAACAAAAAATATAAACAACAATATAAACAGCAATATAACAGCAATATGAACATCAATATAAACAGTAATGTAAAACAATATAAACATCAATATAAACTTTAATATAAACATCAATATAAACAACAATATAAACATCAATATAAAGAGCAATATAAAGAGCAATATTAGCAGCAATATAAATAACAATATAAACATCAATTTAAACAGCAATATAAACAACAATTTTTTACAGCAATATAAGCAGCAATATAAACATCAATATAAACATGCCAATGTATAATGATTCATCGACATCATATTGAATGAATCTAAACATTCTACTGTTGACATAGGGCTCCTCGATATTTTTGTAATCAGTATTTTTTCTAAACAGACATCGACTCCTTATGGACGAGACCATGGCAAGATCGCCAGCATCGTAATTGAGAGGTGAACCGACAGTATTCGAACTTTGAAAACCCAGATCGTACATTTGTTTAGTTAACCACTTGAACAGGGTCATCTTACATAATAACCCATAAAATATAAACAAATATATTATGTACGAACTATTTTTTTCTTTAATAGCGCCAAATAGACATATATAATATGCTTCCTTATTTGTTACAGAAAACGATTCATTGTATGTTTGTAACGTAACATACATTTATCTCTTCGCGCTGCAATGTCGATTTTAATATTTATATGCAACTTTGCCCCTATGCTTGTGTAATACAATACACACCCTTTTACCTATAAGAATTTACTAATTAAGACTGCATTGCCTTACGGTTCTGCGTCGGATATTTCTAATGCCTTATTAATAATAATGACTTAGTAATATCTGTCAATTAATAATGCTAATCATTGTTCAAAAATACTTTGATTCCTTCCGTATATAATAGCGTTGGTTGTTCTTTAAACGTGACCACCAGCCTTTACGATGTAACCGTTTTAAACTATACTACACTATCCAGTGTTACAAATATGTATTGCACTGAACGTCGTTATACGTCACGTTACTTGTTATTCTTATATCGCATGTGTCTTTTTTTTTTAAGGATTTCCCATTTGGATGTCCTTAACTTACTCCAAATTGTTTCGCGTGACGTTATTTCATCTGCTTAAGTGTCATGTAGTGTTTTTATGTTTAAGAGAGCATCTTAGGATGAATATTCTTTTATCCATAAATATGATGGCTCTTAACACAGAGTAAACCTGGGCGTAACGACAAATAAGCTGTAACTCCATTCGTCAAAAGCTGAAAATTGGGACATCAACCGGAGTTGCAATCTAAGTTCCTACCCAGGACACGAACTGATATAGTATAATGTACATCTATCTATCTATTTATCTATCTATCTATCTATCTATCTATTTAATTAATTAATTAACAAATTACTAACTATATATATATGTATATATATACATATATACATCAATTGATTAATTAACTAATTAAGTAACAAAGAAAAACTAACTCTCTAACTAACGAACAAACTATATATATATATATATATATATATATATATATATATATATTTGTAGTCATCGACATACAGTCTTGTTTCATTGTATCACAACTCATCAGTGCCGCTGGACTAGCATTTCTCCAAAGCCAAGGATTGAACCTAGAACCGTCGTGTTGACATATATACATCTATGTGTGTGTTCTAACTTGCAATGTATGAGTCGATTAAACGTGTTATTTCTATGCATGTACATATATAGATGTATATAGATTTTTTTAATGCGAGAGAGAATATGAATCTATTTCCACAGCCAAACAAAATCACATGCCTTCCATGGCTCTTGTGAACTGCGACGTTGTCTGTTGTTATACGTTTCACTACGTTATTTTTTGTTTAAGTATTGATATGCATATAGATTAAGTTTTATGTTAACGAATAACACTGGAAATTGAGTTTATTTGTTTCTGAGTATATCTGAGTATATCTAATATTCTTCTTAATTTATTAAATCATTGTTATATATTGGGTACAGTATATTAATCAGCTGAGAATTGACTTTATAAAAAAATATTTCGAAGTCTGTATAAATCAAAATCTATTTAAGCGTATTTTTCGGCGCGCAAGTGAATATATAAAACTATACGAGAGACATAACGTTGGTATAATGCATTACTTAAATCTGACCATGGTTTTATTTTAATGTGTTCATGTCCTGTTGGTCGAACTTAATTAGTATTTTTACTAATTAATCTTAAGTGTGATAAGAAACAAAAACTACTTGAAGATAAAGTTTATGATATTGTATTATAGGCACACCTTGGAAAATCTTGGAATGCAGAAATGTATTAAATGGTGTGGTATGCTAAATTGTAAAGCGTTTGATCTCAAACTGGTATCAAAGGAAAACATTTTCGCGGTTTAGCTCAAGTAAGTATTCTGGAACGGCGAATGGATTGAAACGTAGCCCATTTTATTTAGGTTCAGTTGGAGATTCCGTAATACGTGCTTCCTTATAGAACTACCTTACATTTTATCATTTGTAAAGGGGACTCTTTCACATTCATACAAGATATGCATGTGTGCTTTTTCTATCCACGTTGATAGCCATCGGTCGATAAATTGATTCGCTTCCTAATCCCATGTTTTTTTTTTAATTCCAACCTTGAACTTCCCAGCAAACAGTTGTTGGTTTCTGTTTCGTTCCGCTTAGATTATTCCAGATGTTCTAAAGGCGGAATTCGAAAAGAATGTCTTTTATTCTAATCCTCCCAAAGAGGAATCTGAATTCCTGAACTTGGCATTTGCGTGGAAATGTTTTTTCTTCCGGGATAATATATTAGAAAACATATGCGTAGAAAATGTTACAACATCGATCAATTTAAATAGAAAATAGATTAGTGCATTAGATTTAAACAAAAAAATGGACCAAATATATAAACTAGTACACCTGACACGTAATACGTAGGTTGATGAGTTGTATGTTATCCAACTATATATTCTATCTTTTCTTCTGACACAAATAAAGGTGGCGTGCTAAGAAATGATATCTTATTTACACGTGACAAAATAAAGGTTAAACAATGAATGACCAGATGGAAGGAGGAGGCAATGGGTGCGAGATGATCAAATATTATTGAAACAAAATATTTCCATAGATGACCTGGAAAGTCGCAATAAAATATTTTCCGGGTCAAATATTAAAGCTGGAGAAATCTGTAAACGCAATGTTTACAAGTTTTTTTTCTTTTATATAATATAGAATTAGAGCATTTAGTTTAAATAACCAAATATAATTAGAGTTATCAAACAATGGCTGACTTGGATTTGACGTCAGAAACAGAGCGATCACATAATCACAACACACTGGGTAGTTAAGAAGTGTGAGAGAGAGACAGAGACAGAGAGAGAGAGAGAGAGAGTTAAAGAGTGAGAGAGACATGCGGAAGGGAGGCAAAATTCCTTGCGATTGACTCCGTTATCAGGTGTCCTTTCTATGTCTACAGCAACATATTCGGGCGTACATAGCGGCATGTGGAGACAACATCGAGAAGGAAGGGCCGGTATTGAATGAATGTATAAAAAATTATAACTTCGTGTCATGACGCTTTCCTTCAGAGGAAGAAGTTCCTTTCCTAATTTCAACTCAAATACCAACAGATGGCGAACTGAGGCCAGTAGTCTGTTTACCGAACTGTTATATTTTATTGTACTGTTATCTCGAATGCTGACACGAGCCACACACATGTACACATACGCATTATATAGAAATACAAGTAAAAACTTAAAATAGACGATCCGCTAACAACACTTAAGTACAAACGTATATTTCATACGTAAACTTCATATAGATTGCTATATAAGAGATGATTATCTGGAACACCTACAGATACACGTATCGCTAAGCAAAAAAAGTTGAGAAATAATATTTTTGTTTTGTTTTCTAACCCTAACTTAATCTGCGTGTCTTCGTTTATCTCAATATTTTCCATTTGACTACAGGTGACCGTCCGTTTTCTTAAAGATCATAGTGATGGTACGATAATATAAATAGGAGGTTTTGATTTACTTATATTCTATCTGAGATGTTATTCTTCCATTGAACCAGTAGAGTAACAGATAGTTAGTTTTAAGTGATAGTGTTCTAAAGCTTCTTTTTTAGAAGTTTACGCCTGTGGAGCTCTCTTCCGTTTGCCTGTTTCCCACCTGACTACAACTTGCATGTCTTCAAGTCCAACATAAACAAGTTCCTGTTGAACCGCCCCCTTAAGTAAGATACTTTATCAGATCTCCATTGCTAGCGATTACTACGATATTACCCCAATGATTGTTGTACACACAATGACCCCAATACCCGAGTGGCGTCCGGGCCTTGATAAGTGGTAACTTCCTTGTAAAAAGAGTTTACGATCAAATCCTTAATGCGAGTGATGTTTAAAATAGAATGATGAGATTGCGTAACACATGTTTCATTAAAGCCTACCCCTCACATGTTATCATTGGCAAGGGAGAATTTTTGTTAACTTCCTGCGTGATATGTATGTTTGTCTTTTTTGCTATCCGCGTTGATAATTATGTTTCTAGAAATCCGTTACCAAATCACTGATTACTATGGGTTTTTTTTTTTTTTAAATTGATTCGTTTCCATTGTCCGTGATTGGATGAGGAGCAACGAAATCGGTGAAATGGCCCATTTTTCAATAAAATCGACATGCTGCCTGCTCTAGTCGAGGATCTATCACGATACCCAGGCATAAAACTTTACATGTCTCCTCGCAGTGTCTACAATATATTGTATTCACGATTGCACAGTAAGAAACCAGCATGTGATTTTTAAAAATCATTTTTATATAATAGTTCGAATTATATTTCAAAATACAAAAGTTAACAATTATGGTTTTATTGTGGTATAACCAGAAACATTCATTTCAAAAGTATCACGGTCTTATCAGAGTACTATAGATTTTATACGGCGGGTCCTCCTGTTTGTGCAGTAATAAAACTTTTCAAATTCAACTGTGACGCTAACCTTTATAAGATGTTAACTTTTGTGAAAACTAAACTGTTGCTTATTTAATTGGATTTTTTTCGATTATAGGTGTTCTTTAATTATCATGTAATTATGATAAATAATAAGAAATACACACATACATATTAGTGGAGATTTAAGGAAACTACGAAGCGAAGGCTTACAGAACGAGATCAAGCTCCGTCCGTGGATGAAATAACTTTCTGAGCTTGACGGTTAGGGGTTTTATCAGCTGAATCTTTATGAAGATTAGCTGAAAAATGAAAACGGTAATCCGAGTCATCGAAATTATAAAATCCTCTACTTATAAATGTCCGTTATTTTGTTGTTAGGGAATGTGCTTTTGTAATAAATTTTGTAAATCATAGTCCGTGTGCTCTTATACATACATTATGATTGCAACGTCTTGTCAGACAAGTGCCACTCCCTCAGACATTTAAAATCCATGAGCCCAAATGTCTGAGGGAGTATCTATACAAAGATGATGTTACAGAGTCTTAGCTTTGTACGACAGCTAAGTCTCTCGCTCGGTTCAAAATGTTGAGATCCAGCAACAAGCAAGAGCAAGATAGCCAGCAACAAATTAAAATGCAGACCAGCTTAATGCGGGTACTGGTCTCCCGCTTTATGGTTTTTTAAATCAGAGATTTGCTTCTCCTAGAAAGGTTGCCTTCACCACGGCTTACAGGAGCCCTCTCCACCCCAATACACATATACACACACAAATATACACGGTATACATACATACATACATGCACACATACATACATGCATGATGATTGCTGCACCACAGACCATGATGTTCGGCTTCACGTATGACTTAACCGGTGCAGGAGTGAACATCACCTTTGTTTTAGACTGATCCCCACACCAAAGGCAGTGCAGCAGTCAGCAAAGCTATCCATTATATGCTGCATATCAGCCTCGTCTGCATGCAGTAACTCCTTGACCAAGACATGATGCAGCTTGGTTCTGGCATTAAATCTTCTAAGATTAACAATGCGACCTGGGGATCTGAAAGTTTAACACGACACCATTATCGCAATCCTGAAACACATGAGCAAGTAGAACAGCAAAATATATAGAGAAAAGAGTAGGGGCAGGAATATCACCTTATTTGACACCATTGTTAACTGGGATTTCATCAGGCAATTTTCCGTTAAACGAGATTCGAGGAAAGTTTAATCTACGAATCCATAAGAAAGTTTGTCATAGTGGCGTTTGGGGGATCCTAACCGTATTGATGTCGCCAAGTTAAAATTGCCTTAAGTTCAAAAGAGTATTGCGAAAAAGCTTGATAATCTAGCATGGTACATGGTATAATGGTACATGGTTGAATTTCAAGACTCAGGTTTATTCTGCTGTTGCTGAATTCTTGGCTTCAAGATGGATAAGAACAAGTACTAGTTTGACGACAACAATCTTGAAATTAATCAGTTGCTGATGAATAAACATAAACACATACATACATAATACATATCTTTGTATATTATTATTATTATTATTATTATTATTATTATTATTATTATTATTATTATTATATGCGTAAATGCGTTGAATCAGTAAATTATGACTTTCGTTGATCGATTATTTTTATAATATGCGAATTTTTACAATTTTCTTTATTATTTTTTGTTTCTATTATTGTTTGTGTGATAACAAAGTTAGTGACATTATTTCGCATGCGAATATAAGATTGAAAAAGGAAAGTAGAACATTATTGAGTTCATATAATATTGCAAAAACAACTTTAAAACAAAATTGAAAAACGATTGCAATGCCATTAAGTGAAACCTGTGAAAATGATGGTACACTGATTTTGATGGTAAGCTGTAGGCACGATCAACGAATATTTAACGCCTATTATTTTTGGATTAGCCAAAACGAAAGGAGGACGTAAGTATTTTTTTACGGAGTGTCTCTCTAATACTAGAAATAACCATTTTATTTTAGTAAGAAGGCTAACGAAATAGTAATTCGTTCTTTCCTGGTAAATGCGTTCCTAAATGAAGAAAACTGTAACAAAAGACAACAACAAAACCACCACCACCACCACCACCACCACCACCACCACCACAACAACAATAATAATAATAATAATAATAATAATAATAATAATAATAATAATAATAATAATTAAATAAATAAATAAATATATATATATTGACATTTCAGTTCATTTCGCGTTCTAGTTATTTTTTTATTTTGAGGGCGCAAATATTTTTAGCGGTGATTGGGCCAGGGTATTCCCGTTTTACCATTTACTAAAAAAATAATAAATAAATAAAACACTAAACTCCACAATAAAAATCATAAAAATAATATTTAAAAAATGTTGTGTTTTTTTTAAACTTCCTCGTTGTTACGTTTGTAATCGATGAGATTAACGTGATAAAATAAAAACCAGGTAGATTTCAGAGGAGGGAGCATTTTTTTTTTAATTTCCACTAAGTAACAGCAACGCGTGGCCGGATACAGCAAGCATTATAATATTTTTGCATATTTTTAGCGCAAATCAACTTAAATCTTATTTAGACGAAAAAAATAAATTGCTGAAAAACCTTTGAAAAAGAATATAATGTTTTAGCGATCGAGACAAAACGACGGAGATTGTGTGGTTTTAGAAAATTTTAATTCATAACTTTATAAAAAATTGTAGGAAAAAGTTTTATATTATTCTGCTTTTCATATGATAAATTCAAGCTTTTATCTAACTGTGAAAAAGTGCCTCAAGAATACTTGATTTTTATAGATTTTAATTCGTTTTCTTTTTAAGCAACAGCTTAGTTTTTCTTTTACAGTACGGTCTATTTTATATTTACATAAGCAACACAATATGGACGAGTAGTTAAGTTTTTGATAGCAAAGTCAGAAGGGACTTTGCGAACCTGTCTTTGTTTTATCGTTATTTCCATCGTAAGTGCTCGTCTGAGCTCGAATCTCTGGTCTCCCCTCGCCAATCTTTCATGTAAAACACCCGTCTAGCTGAAACCACTGTCAATAATTTTCCCTACTCTTTATCTGTCCCTAAATCAAAACGTAGATCCCATGAACAAAGCTTCTTTCTTAGAACTGCACACCTGTGGAACTCTCTGCCGCTTGCCTGTTTCCCTTCTGACTTCAACTTGGATGTCTTCAAGTCCAATATAAAGAAATTCCTGATGAACCGCCCCCTTAAGTAATGACACTTTATCAAATCTCCGATACTAACTATTACTACGATACTATCCCGGTGATTACTGTACACATAATAACCCTTATTCCCGAGTGACTTCTTGGCCTTGATAAGTGGTGACGTCCATGTAAAAAAAGCAAATATTTACAGTTAAATTTTGACAGTAACGTTAATTTGGCAACAGTATTTCGAATTTTACATTTTGCACCACTTTAAAAAAAAGTACACGAAAAATTAAGAAACTCCCCAGCAAATCATCCGATCACATGTGTCGCTAAACTAATAATAGAGAGAGTTCAGATTTTTATTTCGTTCGGTCCACTGGAATGATTAAATTCTATTAATCTCAGTGACGTTTTAAATAATTTTGTGGTGTTGTTTATTATGGAATTTAGAATATCTTAAACCCATGTCATCTAATGTGCTTTGAAATTGAGATGTTATCAGAAATTTTCATAATGTAACTTTTCTAAAGCTGTATCGTATTGCTCTACAAGCTCTTATTTTATGTGGTCTGTCTTCTTTTCCCTTTTTTATCTTTCTCTCTTTCTCTGCCTTTATCTCTCTCTCTCTCTCTCTCTCTTTGCTAATGTTGGTTCTATCTATTGCCGCAAATATTTCTCCTATTATCTCTACAAATTTGCTATCACACTATGTACGAAATATAGTCGACAAGGGGTTATACATAATGTGTCCAAACGCATCTGTAATTTGATTAGCCTTCCATTTTATTATTCGCTCACAGACGCGATGTTGCTAGTGTACGATTTTTCATAAAATATTATCACAGCATATGTCTTTAAGAATTGTCTGATCTATTAACTGTTTCCATTACTTCAGCTCGTGTTACTAGTTGGTCTAATGGCCTTCCTAAGTTTGTTGTTTTGCTATCGTATACAGCTTCGTATTGCTTTTGCCAAGATTGCAGGTGTGGTTTTTCTTATGGAGTTACAAGTTATATTTAATATTTGTATTGCTTTCATTTCTTCTTTTTTCTCTGTTTCATATATCCAAACCGAAATAGACGTTGGTTTAAATTAAGGCTAGACCATCGAAAAGAGGGGAAGACTTTAGAGAAAATATCGGTGAAAAAAGCGACCTCACCCTGTAGAAAAGTGTCAGTTGAGGGTGAAGAAATTAATGTTTTTAGCCAATTTTTCGTTATTTGTCGTCCGAAAGGTCGATCTCTAACACGATACTCATTTTGTGAAAATTCGTCGAAGGTTTTAGGCAGACTTGCAAACACATATATATATATATACATTTATATATTGGTAGCTCAAAGTTTCGGCCCAAACCGATAAAAAAGCTTGCCTTATCTCTAAATACCCTTTATGTGAAACTTCAAATATTTAGACTAGAAATTGTCTGAGTCATTTGGTAGAGGCAGCAGAGGTAATTTTTTTTTTAACTTTGACCCCTACTATACTCCCTTAAGATTTATTGTTTTGGGCTCTAATCAAATCATTAAGTTAGATCCATGTCCAAGGAACCTATATTTAAAATTGTTTCGAGTGTTTATACCCAAAATTGGCAGAGAGGTTTGGTGGAGTTCTCAAAGGTCAAATCGTTGAACTTTGACCCCTTAACAGCTAAATTTCTGGCCGAAAACGGATTACAACATTTTTCCCAGATCTTAATACTCTATATATGAAATTTCGCGTCTGTGGACTGAAAATTTACGCACACACACACACACACACACACGCACACACACACACACACACACATATATATATATATATATATATGTATACATATATATACCCATATGAATTGGTTTTTCTTTTGTGTGTATTGATTAAACACCCTCTTTTCTCTTTATTTAAAAATAAAATACAATTTTCTTATATATGGGTTGTGGAATTGCATTCACTAGCAAAAGATCTAGCTAATTTTCATATTCTTTTAAAAATTCATTTGAATTAATTCCCTATTATTTTTTCGGTGTTCTTACGGGATGATCATCTTAAGTTAACTATTACGTGTAATTATATTCATGCAGATATTCTACATGATTTATACTTGCATAATATTTGCGAAAAAAGTTTACAGTAAACACAAAAGTGTTTCCATATATATTTATGTATACGCATATATTTTTGTTTAATCTATACGATGATCGTGTCTGTGTGTCTGTGTGTGTACATTTTCCTACGCAATATCTCTGTCAATTTTCAATTCACAGACTCGAAATTTGATATACAGTGTACTGAGATTTGGGAAAATCTTTGTAATCCGTTTTCGCGCCAGAAATTTGGCTGTTAAAGGGTAAAAGTTCAACAATTTGTCCTTTCAGAACTCTACCAAACACCTCCGACAATTTTGTGTCTAAACACTTGAAATTTTGGATATATGTTCCTTGGACATGGATCTAAAATAATAAATTGATTTAAGCCCAAAACAATAAATGTTAAGTCGTTATAATAAGGATCAAAGTTAAAGAAATTGACCGCTTTTTTTTTTGTTCAACATACGCATCCAAAAACCCGGGCAACGCCGGGATGAAATGCTAGTATATCTATGAAAGTGAACGTGTCTGTATGTGTGTGTCTGGGTGTCTGTGTATCTGTGTGGGTGGGAGCCTGTGTGTGTACATTTCCCTACGCAATAACTCAATTTAAGTCTGCAGACTCGAAATTTGTTATACAGGGTACTGAGATTTGGGAAAATTTTTGTGATCGGATTTCCGCCAGAAATTCGGCTGATAAGAGGTCAAAGTAAAACGAATTGACCTTTGAGAACATCTCCGATTATTTTGGGTCTAAACACTTGAAATTTTAGATATAGGTTCATTGGACATGGATTTAACTTAATAACTTGATTTGAGTCCAAAATAATAAATTTTAAGGGGTCATAATAGGGGTAACAGTTTTTAAAAATTACCTCTGCGGTCTCTATCAAACTACTGAGACAATTTCTGGTCTAAACATTTGAAATTTTACATAAAGGGTATTCAGAGATAGTGCAATCTATTTTATCGGTTTGGGTCGAAGATTTTTAATAACCAATATATAAATATATGTATGTATGTATGTATGTATGTTTGCATGTGTGCCAAAAAATTTCGACAGAGGCGACGGACTTTTACAAGATCAGTATTATTTTGAAGTTTCAGACGATAAATATCGAGAAATTGGCTAACAACATTAATATCTTCACCTTAAACTTGAACTTTCTACAGAGGGGGGTGGATTTTTCGCCGATATTGTTGAAAGTCATCCTCTCCTTTCGATTGTGTCAACTTAATTTTAACCTACATCACTTCCGGTAACAGCAAGACGTCAGCTTTTTTCCCCAGTCTTTGCTTCCTTTGCAGTACGGGTTCGAGCCTGCCTTCCTACTACCACTTTTTTTTCTTTTTGCTCAACATACACCTCCAAACACCCGGGCAACGCCGGGCTAAAATATCCACGACTATATAGAAGTCACTTTGTGTGTGTATAATTCCTTCCCTACCGGCTCCAAACAGTTAAGCAAATCTTTTCAAAAGTTTAAATTAAGGTAATTTATAAGTCTGGCAGTGTTCTTAAATATGTTGTGTACAGAAATTCATCTGATATATGTCGAAAAAAAAAACTCCATCTCATAAATATCGTTTTTTCTTATATATAAAAAAAATCACAAGGGAATATTTAAGGTTGCATCGACCAAGGAAGATATTTAAAAAAATCATTTATTCTTAAAAAAAAATATTGTCATCTTGATATACAGCTAAGTGGTAGATCATTCGACTACTAATTGAATGATTCACGGTTCATGCATGGATGTATATTACCAGTTTTGTTTTTATTTTATCATTCAAAAACACATTTACGATAAAAGAAGAGGACCAGTTTAAAATCACCGCAAATCATTTCTTCAGTTGCATATTCTCAAACTAAACATTAATAAAAATAGACATTCCAGGGCATTCAATGTCAGGCCCAAACATCAACTTACGTAATATTGTAAACAAAGACGGAATTGGATGTGCGACATTATCATTTTCATTTCGAATTAGCTAAGAGAATAACACATTCCTCGTAATATATAATTATTAAAAAAAAGGATTTATTCCATAATAATACATACGCAATCAGCATAAATGAAAATATAATGTTTTAGCGTATTGTATGACTGGGGAACGCCGAGTGTTCTGCTAGTATACATAAATATTTACTAGCTGTAGGCACCTGTCTTTTGTCCATGCCGATTCTTA